>NC_052028.1:17339867-17401969 GCF_015832195.1 Motacilla alba alba
GGCTGTGTGGGTGCAAGAGGAGGCTGAGACCCTGCTGAAAGGCTTTGCCTTGACCCCCGTTGCCAATTCCTCCTTGCCCTGTGTGGGAACCCCCTCTGAGGACATCCCTGAAGTTTTATGGTGCTCAGCAGGGGCCGGAGCGGGAGTCCAGGGATTCAGTGCTCCCACAGGAGGTTATTATGGGGAGGAAGTAAAACAAAGTGCAAAGGCAATTTATCTCTGTCCCGGCCATTTGTCTGCCTCACACAACGGAGCCAAACCTCATCCCTGGGTGCTGTGTGCTGGTGAGGAGCCCTGTGAGGAGCCAGCTCTGTGTCTGGCCAGGAATGGGGCTCAGCCTCCATCACCCCATCACACACCGCTAATCCCAGTGAGATTATTTCAATTTATCCCAATTATTTATTTCTGGGAAATGGCGCTGTAGGAGCAGTGCAGCCCCTGTGCTGCAGCATCTCCTTGCCGTGCTCACCCAGAGTTAGAGGCTCAGAACTCTGCCATGGCCGAGTGGCAGGGGTGGTGGTGGCAGCCACGTGGACCCGTCGTGACACCGAGCTGGCCGCTGGGCTTTCACCGGGAGCGTGCAGTCCCGGGAAGTTGTGCACACTTCAGTGAGTCCCACACTGTGCATGGCTGACCCGTGAGGGGTTTGTGTCTTCACCACTTGAGTTTTGTTTCCGTGGTGCTGACCCCACGGCCGGCGAGGCACGGCCGGTTGCGCCGATGGCTGTGCTGGCACGTGTCGCCCTGTTCTTCTAAAGTTCTTCCAAGCCTTCTGATGTTCACGTTTTTGTAATGGAGTTTCTCGCGCACTTTCATGTAAATAATGATTGTTTTGCATTCCTTTCTGGAGGAGGAGAGAATGGATGGACTGCTGGTTTGAGCAGTGTGGTTGGAGAGGTGGCAATTTCGTCCTCCAATCCATGGTCGCCTTTGGAATTCTATAAACATCGAGGTCGGGAAAGAAACGCGCTCTTTCTTGCCTTGAACACCTCAGCGTGTGAGCATCGTTCATTTCACGCCGTATTGCGACAGGCGTGCTGTACCTCACAAAGTGGGGCTCCTCCTTTTCCACATTTCTTCCCTGCCCAGGCTGTGGCCGTGTCTTTGTGGCTTTGCCCGTTCTGCACTCCGGTCCCGCGAGCCGCTACCGCAGCAGGGCTCGGCTGCTGCCTTCTGCAGATCACGTTGGGCTCCAGCCATGCTGGAATAAGTCACCTGGCACTCCATTTTCTGCATGCAGAAAAGCCAGTTCTTTACTCACATGACTCACTTTGTAGTTTTCACAGACCTCGTGTGCTGATAGTTTTCTTAGTGCTCAGAAGGCGATTTGTGTGCACCTACTCAGATTCAGGCGTTTACATTCTTCCTTCGTGGATTCTCTTGGGACAAGATCTATTGTTTATAGAGGTGCCTCTATTTTTCTCCCCAAGGAATAGGTTGTTGTGTTCACAAACTTTTCATACCCAAGATTGTTTCATCTGGGAACTTGCAAGTTGTCTGCAGTTAGAAGAAGTGGCAGACAAGCAGAGCGAGGCCTGATTTCATGAGGCCTTTCTTCTTATAACATATTTTACCTGTCTGCAACACTAACACCTTTGGGAAAATCCCATTGTGTTTATTAAGTATATATTTTAGAAAAACAGTTTTAAAAGGAATTAAAAATTAGGTTTTTATCTCATTTTGTAGAATCCCAGAATGGTTTGGGTTGAAAGGGATCAAGGGATGCAACCTGCTCAAACTGGTCACTCATTTCTGTAAGTTCATAGTGTCTGTAAGTTTCAGCCCATTCTCTCAGAATTAATACATTGATTTAGGGTATTTTTAGGGTGTTTTGATTCTCTAGAAATTCAGGTCTGATATCCAAGAGCTGGGCTTGCTCGAGGGCCTGGGAAGTCTGTTGTACTCTTAGCTCTGTTCATCTCTTCACCATTCCATAGCCTACACTTGTGGAATTGGAGTTGGTTTCCTTTGAGAGCCAATAGAAAATTATGTAAAAAAGGACTAAAAAAAAAAAAAAAAGCTGATAATTCTGATAGATTTAAAAAATATTGTTTTAACATCTACTGCTCAAATCAAGCAGAGTGCTCTGGTTCACTTCCAGCAGAGAGACATGAGCGTCGTGTTGGTATTTTTAAAGCTTTATGTGCAAGACATCAGTTGGTGTTGCCAAACTCTGATTTAAATTTATACATCCTGGCTCAGCCTGTTTGTTAAAAAAAAAAAAAGAAGAGAAACCACCCCAGCATAACAAATTCAGTACCTTTTCCTCATTGCAAATTTTTTGGCATCCGGTGTCGTGATCCGCACAGTGCAGTTACTGTCTCTTTATCTGATCCATTGACTAATTCAACATTATTGTTTCAATAATATTATTTCAGGCCAGGTAACACACTCGGGTTACCTCTGCGATGACACAAAACATGGCACAGCTTCCAGTGAGTCACAGCTCCACAGTGTGTGCAAATAAATAACAGGAATGGTGAAAAATAGCCCGGATCCTGTATTTTTAGCAGTCCAGTGTGATGCTGGTGACACATCAGGAGCTGGGGGCAGGAAGGGTGCTGGGTGCTGGTGGGTGGGAGCCCCAGGACGTGGCTCAGCGGCTGTGCAGGGCGAGCAGGGACCCAGGGAGTTGGTCCTTGGCAGCTTCTTGCCCTTTTCCAAGGGGGTGGGAGAGTTCTGGCTGCTCCCGTGATGGGGGGGACCTTGGGGTGGCCTGGGCTGGGCTGGAGGAGGCTCTGTGCCCCCCATGGCCCTGGTGGGGCCGCTCTGGTGCAGGCAGTGCAGCTGTGCCCCTGGAAAAGAGGAGCAGGGGGCTGGCAGTGGGGCTGAAGTGCTGTGGGAGGCTCTGTGGGATGGGGCTGGCACAACCCCTCTGTGTGGGGCTGCTGGCTTTGTGGCTGGCTCTCTTCGGTGGCGATGCCCCTGTCACACTGAGGGCTCAGCCCCGTGAAGGAGCAGCCTGACTCCCAGGCTGGCATGTTTCAGGGGCGCAGGGAAGGAGAGGATTGCTCCTACAAGTTCACAGAGCAGGGCGCTCCTCCTCACCGAGCTGCTGGCTCTTCCCACCGCAGGGATTTGAGGGTAATCAATTGATGAGCCCCTGATGTGCCAGGCTGTGGGGCAGGGCAGCCCCGGCATCACCCTGAGCTCTTTGGCAGGGCTGGAGAGCATCAAATAACCAATTCTGGGCTACTCTCTGCTTGTATTTTTAGAATAGTTGCTATAAACATTCTTGGCATTTTTTAAAAAGAACCACAACAGCCATTTATATATTTAACAATATATATTTATATATATATATATATATATAATTTCTAGATCAGTACATTCATCAGTACTTGTTTTTCTTCACAAACAGAAGAACTCTTACAATAGTAGACTTTCTAAAATAAATACTATTAAAATAGAGCTTCAAAATAAATATTCTGTACAAAGAAAAAAACCTTCTGTGGTAACTTTTCAGGGTGTACATGTGAGGGGGTGGTAAGAGGAGATGGGGGAAATATTTCTCAGGGTGTCTGAGCATGGGAGAGGAAGGGAATACCCAGTGCTGGGAAGGGTGAGGGCTCATCAGGGTGGCAAAGCCGGTGCCCAGGGAGCACCAAATCTGGGATCTGCTCCTGGCACCTGGTGGGCACGGGCACAGGGCTGTGGTGACAGGTGTTTGTCTGTTGGGGCTGTTCTGCTCCTGCTGGGAATGTGGTGTGGCATTGCCAGCACCCTCAGGTGCCCCCTTCCTGCTGTCTGGGCTGATTTGTGAGGGCAGGGGCAAACTCTGCCATGAACCTGCTGCAGGAATTAGTGAGCAGCGCAGGTGCCCTGCCATCCTCCTGCTCCTCCAGAGCACGGCACCTGTGCCAGGGGCAGCTGCCCTGCCCTGCCCTCCTGCCTCTGTGTGTCCCAGGGCAGTGCCGTGGCTGGAGAGCTCCGCGCTCGTCAGCAGCTGTCCCTTCCTTAGCAGGGGGCTCTGCCTGGGAGGATGGCAAAGCTGTGGGGCTGTGACACGGCGACACCATGCCCGGGGTACATCTCTGGGGTGGCAGGAGCCCCAAGTACCTTCGGAGGGAGCGGGGGATGGAATTGCTGGGATGGGGAGGAGAGGGAATACCGACGTTCCTGACGGGAGCTGCTCCCTCTGGCAGAGCCCCGGCTGGGCCAAGCCCGGCCCTTGCCCAGCTCCAGCCAGGGCTCAGCACCTTCCTGCCATGCCTGGGGCTGGGAGGGCTGGGGCAGAGTCCAGGGGCCGTGCTGGGAGCCAGGGGAGGAGGGAGGGTCACTCTGCTACGCTGACCACTGCTCTAACACATCCACAAGGCTTGGCCGGCTCCAGCGCGGCATCGTCGGCTTTACAGGGCTTAGGTATCAAAACAAACCAACAGAGAAATAGTTTACAGCTATGTACAGTGAGAGGGAGCCCAGCTGGGAGTGCTGGGAGTATGTACATGAGTGTAGATTGGCACAGTGGCGACCATTCCAGCGGCGCCTTTGCTCTCGAGGACCATGCAGCCAAGCCAAGGGCTCTGCCAGTGCAGGTTTTCAGCACACGTTCCCCAGGAGCAGCCAGGGGCAGAGGGTCAGAAAGGCAAAGCAGCCGTGGGTGGAGGCCGTTTGGACACATGTGATCCCAACAGAGGAGGGCAGCAGGTAAATACCTCTCCTGCTGGCCTTTTCTAGCCTGCTTGTATCTTAGGAAAATGATTTCTCTTATTAAATACAATATCTTATACATTCAACCAACAGTTCAGCCAGTTTGGGGTTGGTTTTCCTTTTATCTTTCCCCCTCCAATTTGTGCAAGATAATAAATACAGCTCTGGATCCCCACCTGCCTCCTGGTGCCACATACAGTTAGCATGAGGCTACCCTATGGGAACTGGTATCTGTAACACACATTACATCCTTTTTTCTGAGATTCAGCATGTACAAGCTAGCAGTGTTATAAATAGAAAAGTTGGTTGGTTTTCTCTTTTTTTTTTTTTAACTCCCCCATTCAATAAATATCTACAATTCCATTGAGCTAAACCCCAAGTCGTCCAGCTGAGCTGAATTCTGCAGCCCAAAGACAGCAGAGCCCCAGCAGGGCGCTCCTGCCAGCCCCTACCCGCGGCTGCAGCCAGGCCAACGGGATTCCTGGAAGTGCTACATGAGCTCTGCCTATTGCTTATCTAATTAGAGATGACATTTCACTGTCACTGCTGTGCATTTACCGAGGAAATCTCCTCTAATTAAAAACACCAAGAGAGACTAGGTCGGTTTTCTGCATGCAACAAGTACCTACCTACTCGTTAGAGCGTTGCATGTTTGGATCAAGATTCTTGTTTAGCACCTTGTAGTTGTCAAGAGAGAGGGGTCACAGCATCCGTGGGGAAGGCAGAACCAGCCCCAGGATGGGGGCACGGGCAGAGCCAATATTTGCGTGCTGAAAACCACGGGCCCGCTCGTTAACTGCGCTCTCTTCCTTCCCCTGGCTTTCCCTAGTGTGTGTTAACACTAAAATAAACACTAAAAGCATTCTTTACATTTAAAAAGACACTTTTGTACAGAAGAGGCAAAAGTCAAACAGCAGCAATAGGGGTGGGGGAATGTGCTGTACTTCAAGCAAATGCCATTCACCCCCAAGACAAAAACAAATCTTAATACCTAATGAGCAAAGAAGAGCTTGTTCCAGGAGGGGAGGTACAGGATTGAGACCCCTAGAAAAATACATCTATGTGCATCGTACACTTAGGTTTGTGTGACTTCTTACCAGAGCTTAAGAGGTTCAGAGGAACAAACCCCACCCGTCTTCGCTTTGTGGCTGGAGTTACATCCCTGGCCTGGGGACGCGGGCTCAGCCACCTTCCTCCTGCAGAGGGGCTGCTCTGCTGAGGGAAAACTCATATTCCATCGGGTGAAACCTGATGCCAAGGATCAGCTTTCAGGCAGGAGGTGTGGATACAACTGCCTGAACACATCGTGCTGCAATTCCTCCTGGGAGGAGCAGCCCCGCTACCATCTTGCTTTAGAAAGAGGGTCCAGAGCAGTGGGGCCAGGTGGGATGTGCCCAAAGGGCAGAAGACCCGTCAACAAATGAAATGTAGCTTCACTTCTGGTCCGAAAATCTTTGAGAGACACAGAAAGCTTCTGAGAAACACGTACTGAGTGTGCAACCAGCCCTTGGAGTGGTGTCTAGGAGGGAAGGAGGGTGGAGGGAGTTCCCCCATCACCTTCAACAGGATGCTGGGAGCGAGCTGGGGTTTGGAAGGAGACAGGAAGCAAGTAGCCTGCCCTGAATCTGAATTCAAAGCAGCTTTTTGCAGCTGGGAACGGGGATTGGCTGTGAGGCGGCGCCTGCCAAGCGAGCAGTTAATGGTTCCTGTGGTGTGCAGGCCTGGTGAGCAGCCGTCCCTCCAAGCTGGGAGTTTTTCAGCAGCTGTACTTCATGATGTACGTGGGTTTGCAGCCTTCACTCTGCATTATTAACATTCCTCCTTTGGCCCCATCTATTTAAACTGCGACCAGTTCCAAAAACCCTGAATAACCCAAAGTGCTTCAGTTTGTGGAAACAGTTGCTTCTGCTTTCTCCGAAGGCAAGAGGCTGACGCTCTCCTCAGAACACAGGTTATTAAAAAGAGCCAACACCACCCTGCTCCGTGAGCATCCTCCCAACTCCGTCCTCCCGAACCGTTAAAAGGGCTTTTCTGCCCCTTTGCTCTCGGGCAGTGCCTTGCAAATGACACTGTTTGTGTTTTTGCATCTGCATCCGGGCCGGCTCACTTGGTCGTAGCACCTCTGGGACAGCTTGACGCAGCCGGTGGCGGGCAGGTAGCAGAGCAGGCAGGGCAGCACCAGGGACAGGGCGCTCATGAAGGACCAGCGGGCGCAGCAGTTGGAGTGGGAGCAGGAGCAGGGGTGGTCGGCGCACGTGCCCTCGTCGTCCTCGTTGGTGCAGTGGTAGAAGACGCCCTTGACCAGGCACATGCAGGTGGAGTAGTTGACCAGGTTCTGCGCCGAGCACAGACACTCCTGGTTGCACACCCAGCACGAGGGCAGAGTCCGGGGCAGGGCACACTCCTTGCACTTGCATTTCCCACAGGCCTCGCACAGCAGGAAGTGCTTGTCCAGCTCCTGGGACACGGGGCCCTTCAGGTCCAGAGGCTTGCAGTTGATCGCCTTGGGCTGGATGCGAACGGCGCGGGGCGACGACTGCTCTGCCACGGGCACCGGGGCCATGTGGTCCAGGAGCCTCTGGTCGGAGGACGTGCTGCTGCTGCTGCTGATGGAGCTGGGGCGCCCGCTGAAGGAGATCCAGGGGTGGGTGACATCCTGCTCGCAGCGCTGCGGGTGCTGGCTGGCCAGGCCCAGCTCGTGGGGCGCTCGGGGACGCTTCTGGGCCGGCGGCTGCGAGGCGCCGGGGTTGTCGGTGTAGTCGTTCTCCATGTGGGTGGTTTTCATCTGGTCGATGGGCAGGATGGTCAGCGGGTGCTGCAGCCGCCCGTAGGGGATCCGACTGTCCAGCAAGGGCTGCACCATCACAGAGTTGGGGACAACGGTGATGTTGTGAGGGATCCGGGGCTCCATTGAGAAATCGGGCTGACTGCTGGGGCAGAATCTGTGCTTAAGTGTCCTGGGAGAAGGGAAGGAGAAAGAAAAGGGATGGGGGAGAGAGAGAGAGCGCATTGTTATTGTGGCATCCTGCAATCCCAGCCCAAAAGGGCTCCTTGCTGAGCTGGTTGTTGTGCTGAAGGTCTTGTAAGGTAAACGCGTGTCCAAGGGAGGGAGAGCACTCAGGTACAAATTGCCTCACTCCTTCTTTGCTGCCATGTCCCTCTCCCTGACCTTGGCCACCTATAGCTCTTCCAGCCCTGGGAGGGCTGCAGTCACTGCAGGCTCCTGAAGAGCCCACTCATGGTTTTACTGAGGGAAGGCACATCTTGGGGCTACTGGTGTACATTTACATGTGGTTTTGTCAGCAAATTTCCTGAAATGATTTCTCTAAACTGTGGAGGTTTTCCCCACTTGACCTTGATCCCTAAAAAAACTGATGCAGGATTATGGCTGGTGGAAGCATTAGCCTGGTACAAAGGTGCTTTGAGCATGGGGCTGAGCACCTGTCCTTGCTGACCGAGGATCTGCCTGTGGGAGGATGGATTGATTTTGGTGAGGAAGTGTCCCCTCTCCATCAGGAGCCGCTGGCTCCAGAGGCTCCTTTATCCCTGCCAGGGGGGGTGGAAGTGCTTGCTCAGCACCTTGTCTGGTGGCAAACCAGGGTGGGAGCCGAGGGTGCAGCTCCCAGGAGAGCACCCACGCGGCTCGGGCTGGGTCCATCACCTCACCCAGGTAACGGGACGCTCGTGCAGCCCACTGAGTGCACCACGATTCAGCTGAAGCGCTGTTTACCAGCCGCCCTGGCTGAGCCGTCAGCGCCGCAGTTTCTAATTTCATTGAAAGAGTGCAATTTATCCTGGAGTCAATCCAAAGATTCAGCAGTGGCGTAGGACAAGAAACCACAGGAAGTAACTAAACTTAAATCAAAGAACGGAAACGACTCAGTTCAAATTTAGAAAGTGCACATTGTTTTCTAGTAGATGTGCCATTTCCTCACGGGGTGACCTTTATTCATAAATAATATAATGCTGGAGATCAGTTGAAAGAAGGGGTGAGTAAAGCTTTGGTCGCAGGAGGGGAAAAGCTGCTGGTATCAAGAAAAAGGAAGTAGTGAACGGCTTAAGGCATTGCCAGTTGTTTGTGTTCAACAAATAAATTAACCTTCTCCAACAGCGTGAAAGATTTGGACTTGGCAGCGCTGGTTTAACAGCTGGGCTCGAGGATCCTAAAGGTCTTTTCCAACCTAAATGATTCTGTGGTTCCATGACTTTTTATATCACAGCAGTGGGAAAAAGGAAAAAACTGCATCCAGCTACAACCAAATAATGCCCGAGAAGTGTGTGTGTCAACGAGTGTGCACTTCTGCCAGAGCACATCTCCCCTAAAACAAACACAACCCCGCAAAAACCGGAGCAAGAACCGACTCCGCGTTCTTGGAAGAAGAGAGGGAAGCCCATTTTTACCCCCTGAAAAATGCCACCAGAGTCCACTCTTGTGTTCGCAAATCGTTGCTTTGATGGATCCCTTGGCATTTGGGGCTGGAGAGGTGCCAGTTCTCCCGGGATCAGTGGGAGGGCGGGCGGGCTGAGGCCGCAGCGTGGGCAGGGCGGCACATGCCGGGTCCGGCTCCGCATCCGGCCTGCCGGGCCCCCTTTGTGCCCTGCACCACACCAGCAGGAAGAAATGCTTTATTAGCAGTCGTGATCGTTATTGTCATGCAGCCCTTACGCTGCTGCTCTTCCCCAGTTAAAATTCTCCGCTGGGTCTTGGCCATTCATTTGGGGTTTTTTTTATTTCATTATTCATAGCTCATTGACATCCTGACTGGAGGAACAAGAGGGTTTATAAAGCATCTCTTCCTAGTTACTGTATGTAAAAAACAAAGAGAAGCAATGATTCTGACAACTGTGGTGCATGCAGAGGGAAAAGAACTTGATTTTCTTTTGTGCATCAGAATCCAGTGTCATGATATAAAAAGTATTTGCTGCAAGTCGGAGTTTAGCAAAATCATCAGTTCTGTGTCGGCTGTGTGTTACATTTGCAGGGAGACTTTGATTCCACTGGGTTTTTTGTTGTTTTTGTTTTTTTTTTAAGGAGAGAGATGCAGCTGTTTTGGTTGCCAAGAGTAAGTGCAGCAGAGCTGATCTTAGATGGAAGGTAGCTGGAGGAAATGGTGGCAGCGCTGCAGGGTGCTCCAGCCTGTCTGCTCCTCCTCAGCCCTGCCTTCGTGGCCTCTCCAGGGCTCTCTGCCCACTCCCACTTGGTACCAGCTCTCAGGAATCCGCTCTGTTCACCACGTTCCCACTGGATCCATGGAGAACCGTGTGTTTTAAGGCACCCTGTGTGGCAGCAGCGTGTGGAGCAGAGCTGCTCGCCCAGGCCGTGAGCTGGTGGTGCCTGTCCCCAGGGTGGCAGCTGTGCCCCAGGGTGGCACACCGAGGGTGTTCTGCATCGCTGGTGGCAGTGTGGGAGCCCCTGGAGGTGGCACTCAGGCTTTTTAACTCTGCAGTGCCCAGTCTGCCGTGGGCCAGGGCCAGTGATGCCATCACACAGAAATGGTGTCACCAGATTAATCTGGGGAAGGATCAGAGCCAGGCCACTCCTCAAACACCCCCGAGCACAGACGGGGTCTCGGGCAGGCAGATGTTAAAGATGGCTTATCTGAGATAATGCTAATCAAGATTTCAGTTAATTACCACAGAAAGGAGAGGGACCCCGGGCTAAACACCACACGTCAGGAGAGCTAAGGATGGAAGTTTTTCATCCTCTTTTTTCACGGTAGTACAGTTTCAAATTGTCTTTTTAATGGACAAACTATTTCTGCAGGACAAGGGGAAAGGAAGCCTGACATGGTGAACTCAAAGACCCTGCAGGTGTCTGAGCACAGGATCTACTTGGATAAAACCTGTGGAGGGAGAACAGGCAAACAAGACCCAGCTCTCCCCATTCCCAGACCCCTGCTCTGGCCACAGTGTCTCTCTGGCTCAATCAAGATCACCTTTAAACCACCCCAGATGTGCACCCTGACAGGTTTTGGTGCTTGGACACGTGGTCCTTCACTTTCTGCCCTGCCCCATCTCTCCTGAGCAGAGGGTTTCTGCAGTTAACTGCTCTCCCCTTTCACGCCACTCTCTCAGACAAATGCTTCTGATATTTATGGAATTTTCCAAGGACCATGACTCCGCTGCTGCTGCTGGCCTTGTCACCAGAAGTTCCAGCAGTGCAGTGAGATGGCTGGTGACAGATCCAGGCCAAACACCTCGAGCGCTGAACTGGGGGTGAGCTGGGTGCTCTCCTCCTGCCAGCAGCTCCTGTCCCCGGGGCTCTGCCCCCAGGGCAGCCACGGCAGTGCTCATGGTGGAGCTGCTGCAGTGGTGGCTGTGCTGAGGGCCCCTCTCCCTCTGTTGGTGCTCCGTGTCCCAGCACAGGGCACCTTTCACCGTGCAGGCACACGGTGCTCCACCCGTCCTGGCACAGAGCTCTCCAGCCAAGCCCAGGGTCAGGGATTCCTGCTGGGGCAGGAGGAAATCATAAGCCAGACTGCCCCTGTGGAGCGTCACAGGCTGGGATGTGCCTGCCTGGACACCTGGTGGGGCCTTGTGAGCTCCCTGGAGGATCCCCCAGGACACCACAACGGGACCTTTTCTGGTGGATGTGAACCCAGAGGCAGGGCAGCATTTCCTTCACCTCCCCCCAAACCCACCACACACGTGGGGTGTTTGCTCACAAGGATGACACCGCCTGCAGCAGCAACACTGGCACCTCATAAACTGAATTTATAGAGCTTATCCCAGCCAGATCCCAAATCAAAATTCACGTTTGGGGTAACCTGGCAGAACTTTAGCTCCTGAAAGAGGACAAGAGCTGAGGGGAGCAACCTTAGGGATCTTTGTTGTCCACTGCACTAATCCTGACTGTAAATTGCATTTCAATTGAGGGGAAAAAAGCCATGCAGCACACAAAATTAATTAATTTTTGATCACAGGTAATTACAGATGTATTACAGCATTAAAACAGGCACTAACTCACTGGTTGCAGCTGTACAGATGATTTTCTTAAAGTAGACAACAGGAAGAAAAATTCATGAGTATCTTGGTTCTTTCCAAGGCAGCAAACTCCCATGAAGAGAAAAAATTCTCTTCCCCCATGACTGTAGAGTCACTCACCACATACAATTTTCAAGTCAAAATATACTTCCTTCCAAGGGAGTAAAATTGGACTCCAAAGTCAAGTTCATACACGTGTTGCAGTGTTTGTTCCATCTCTTCATCAAGATATGGCCAATTTAAAATTACTGTTGTACCGGGTAATTGCAAGTCCTAAAGTTGTAGGAAACCAACTGTTACTGTAAAGTGTTTTGGTGTTATTTCAGACTCAAAGTTTTGTAGGGTTTTGAAATCAGATGAAATTAAAACAAAAGGCATTTTATGTTTTAGTAGGATTTAGGATTTGCCTACATCATTTTGCCCTTGTAGGCAATTCCATGAGAAAGTCACATAAACCCTCAGGAAAACTCATTACTGTCTTCAGAGCAAGTTTTGAAAGAATAAGGTTCTAACATCTTTATTTTCAGAGTGGAGTTGGACAACAAATCTTCCAGTAACTGAAAAACAAAATGGATCTTGACTTAAAATTCCAGTGAGCACAGAAATATCTAATGTTCATAACCGAGTCACCCACTGGTTAATAATTTTAATAAGCTCTTTCTCACATGTTTAACAATACTCTAGATGTTTGTGGTAATAAAGGGATAACTAGAGTAAGGGACTTAAGTCCAGGGGAGGGTCCCATGTGGAAGCAATCCTGGCCAACCCAGGACTGCCACGTCCCCAGTGCAGCCAGCAGGAAAATGGGAAAAGCTTCCACGAGCTCCTCCTCTGCAGCCAGCATCAGGTACAAGGTCCCACAGATTTGCCCAACCCTTTTTGGACACCTGAAATGTCTAAAGGGAATTCAAATGTCACAGAAAACCAAAAAGCCCCAAATGTGCTGCTTGGGGTGTGTTTGCTGAGAGGTCCTGGTGTGGGCAGGGAAGTGATGCAGCCACCAAAGCCCTTCTGTCTTTGTCAGCTTCGTGCTCCAGATCAGGGGCCACTCATCTCTCTCTAATTAATTACACCTTAATTACACCTCATGAGCAGCCTGTCCCTTCTGTTGTGTCTGACAGCACCGGGGGCAGGAGGAGCCTCAGCAAGCCAAGATTTCTCCTGGGGTTGCTGGCACTGGATTGTCCCCTCTGTGTGCTGTGACATGTCTGGTGGCTCCTTTCTGGAGCCTGGACTGAGCCCTGGAACACCAGGGAGCTGCTGAACCTGCAGGGGTGCCGTGCTGCCCTTTGCCAGGGGCTGGTGGCTGCCTCCAGCACCATTACATTTGTGATGTTCTTATAAATGAAAATGGTTGTGACGGTGCTGGGGGCATGGAGAGCACCGGGGCACAAAAAGCCCCTCCTTATGTTAGAGCTGTTAGGGTTGGAAAAGACCTTTAGGATAGAAAAGTCCAACTGTAAACAGAACAAAGCAAATTTGATGCTTCAACATGAATTTCCAATCACAGGTTTCCAAGAATTTCCCAGCTGTTGAAGAGGTTGGGAATCACAAAGTTCTGTGAAGAAGGGATGGAGAAATTGCCAGGGATTGATGGAAGGCTGAGCCTTGCACCGGGACAGGGCAAGAGCTGAGCTGCTCCTCTGGGGGTCTGCTTTGGGTCTCAGCTCCGAATCCTGGCACCCTCAGAGGGATCACACCTGCTCTTGGTCACTGATACTAGACTGGCCAGATGAAATTTTAGGAAGGAATTGTTCCCTGGGAGGGTGGAGCCCTGGCACAGGTGCCCAGAGCAGCTGGATCTGGTATCCCTGGCAGTGCCCCAGGCCAGGCTGGATGGGGCTGGAGCAGCCTGGGACAGGGGAAGGTGTCCCTGCCATGGCTGGGGTGGCCCTGGATGGGCTTCAGGGTCCCTTCCAGCCCCAACCGTTCTGTGACTCCATTTCCAATGCAAAAGTTGAACTGGTCTTGGCAGAGTTGAGACAGTCACTCACTGACACTGGCACAGAGGCAGCAGCAGCTGCAGTAAATGCACTGCAGAAATTGGTTTCTTTTCTTTGCTGTCTGTGACACGGGGATTTCTGAAAATACAGTGCAAGAGGAAGAAAACAAGCAAAGCATAGAATATTTAGCCTAATACAGGAAATGATCAGAATTGCAAGCAGTACACTGGAGGCAGTGTCATGCCAGGGGTGGGCAGAAACGTTTCCAGGCCTGTGCAGGGCAGCACAGCTCAGAATCGATGGCACCCGGTGCCAAGTCTGATCTGTACCACCAGTCTGCCTCCTCTGCTGGTTTGGTTAAAAAGCAGTTTTTGGTTTAAAAGCACTTTAGAAGTGTTGGGCAGAGCTGCACCTGAGCATTGGGCAGGGCGCTGAGGGACAGGACAGGGGTGCTGAGGGGACTGAGGGGACAGGACAGGGTCCCACCCAGGTGATCAATAAAGGATTTGCTCCCCAAGGCCCAGCAGAGGAGGAGCTGGAGGCAAGGGAACCAATTCTGCCCCTGCCTTTGTCTGGCATCAAGGACATCCTCTTGTCCAGGCCTGCCAGCGGTGACAAGGGACACGCTGCGCCTGGGGCGAGCCAAAGGGCTCAATCAGAGCTTTTAATGAGGAAGACTACTCTGAGAGGCAGTTAAAGGAGACCTTGCAGCAAGCACATGTTTTTAATGTGGGATTAAGAATAATTCATAAGGTTGGAGTTCATCAAGGCTGAGTTCGGCTGTCTGGATTTGGAGTCGAGCTGTAAATGCTTCAAAAAAAGGAAAAAAAAGGCATTTTTTCCCCTAAAGTGTGTATTAATATTAACAAAATATTGACATTCGTTCTTTTTGTTCCCCTCCTTAGCAGCCTTATCTAGCTAAGGCCAGCTAGAATCTTCTCTACAAGTAATAAGGCAGGAAAAAAATTAGAAAGCTTATTAGGGAAACCTGCCATTTTCAAAACGAGACACTAAATTCTTGCCAGAGCATGGAAATTCAGGAGCTGGGAAATGAGACCTGTAGACTTCCAAGAAGCTGTCTCTGTCCAGCTAGAGTCTGTTCCTATGGTGCGAGTGAATAAAGCACATTTTGGCCCACTAGCATTCAGATCTCTGGGGACTTGGATTTCTCAGGCAAAGCCTTTTACTGGACAAAACCATTCATTTTAAGGTCAGAAAACTAAGCTCGGATATGATCTGTTAGGCTAATGGTACTAAATGATAACCTCGTTGGAAGGATTGTAGATTTTCTTGAGGAAATGAATTGCATTGAATGGAAAAAGGATAAAAAAACAACACTTGTGCAACTGTTTGCCTGTAAAAGCAGTTTTTACTACTGGGCTGAAGCTGGGAAGTTATATAGCAACGTGATGAATGAATTTTTTTCTTTCACGTTTAATTTCATGAAAACTGTCAGAAGTGGTAATTAATTATTGCTGTAGTGTTGTAAGGGATGTGAATTTTATTTCACCGAAGTCTGAGGACAGAATTTTTTCTGGGGGGGGCAGGAATTGCTTTTTGAGATGTTGCATTCCCCAGTATGGTTTGGGAATTAGTCATGATTCCAGGAAAACAGCTTTTGTTTGGCCGTTTCAGGAGGAGAACAAATAATTTCTCCCCTGCACATACCTCACGGAGAATTTCAAAAGGACTGCAGTATTCAGAAATGGTCCTTTTAATTTTATAATCCCAAGATAGAGTCCCTTCCAGCAAGGGAAAACACAGCAGCCCATGGAAAAGGGCACATTTATCAACGAGACATCCCCAGTGGGGTTCCAATAACTGAGAACAGCCCCTCCTCCTGCTATCATTCATTTTTATATGGGCAAGGGGGAAGCCAGTCATCGGGATCATTGTGATTCCGTGCACAAATTGGAGCTTTATTCTCTAACCCAAAATAAAGGCAGAGAGGGGAAGCTTTAATATTGGGGAAGCCGAGTTCCTCTTTAGCTAATTAAACTGCAATTTCTTGCCATGCTGTCCCTTGGCATGGCGCGGAGGAAAGGCAGCAGCTGGAGAAGTTTTAAAGGATCTGGAACGTGCCTTTTCCACTCTGGATAATGCAGGGATGCTTTTCCTTTTCCCTTTCCTTCTCTCCTTCACCCTCTAAAGAAAAACTTGGGGCTACAAAAGACTTGAAAGAAGAAATCAGACCCTTGGTAACTGGAGGTGAAAGAGGGAAGCCTTTCCCCCCCGTGATATTCCTTTGCACTGCCATTCCCAAGGTCTGCATTCCCAGTGCTGCTCTCCTCTCAGACCTTTGTGCCTTTTTTCTGCCCCTTTCTGCTTTTTCCATTCCCCTCCTGACAATGAATTTTCAGAACATGTCGTCTCCAGGCTTGTCTTTCTCCTGTGACGCCAGGACCGGTACCAGAAAATAAAATCCTGGCTTATCTTTGCTACGCAGTTGGCAGAAAGGAGCAGCCAGCCCAGGTTTTTCCTCCACACGTAAAATATTTCATATATTAGATGAAGTTATTCCAGGTACACATTTTTGTTACTCGTCTAGCCTTTAAAATGCAGCATCCATCCAGATTTAAGACAAGTGTACAGCAAGACAGGGAAGAACAGGGATGGAATAAGGCACTGAGGCCAAAAAAAATGAAAAAAAGGCAAAGAGGCTTGCATGAAATAAAATGCTGAAGAGCAAAGGTCATGCAGGAAAGGTCTGACACATGAGTGGCTGATTTCTGAAGTGTCCTATTATGGAGACAGCTAAGAACTACTTGACACTCACAAGACAGGGCTTTGGAAAAGAGAGGAAATGCGGGCAATCCATTCCACAGCAAGGAAGATCCAATTCTGACTTGTCAGCCCAGGTGACCGTGTATTTATGCTCCTTTTCGGGGAGGGAAGGAGGGATGAAGGAGAAGACATCCCATCAGCAGAAAAAAACCCCACTTATTCTGCTGTAAAAGCCTGCAGACAAACCCGACCCAAGTGTGCCGAAACCTGCCTGCCATATATGTACAGCAAATGCAGATGTTGATGGGAGAACGCAGGAAAGAGGGATAAATCAGAGACGCAGGGACACAAATGGAAATTCTGCAAGAAACAGGATATTTCTCCAGAATGCCAAGTCTCCTCTAGGCTGGGAAGCACCAGGCAGCTCTCCACCGTACATAATTATAATCACTGTTAGGAAAGTCATCGCCAGCAATCCGCTCCCGATCAGCGATCTGTAAGGAGCAGCGCAGCACATCCAGAACGAGCGCAGGATTTTCCCCTCGGGGAGCAGCCTTGCCTTTTTCTACTTAAAAAACCATTTAACAACCGCTCGCAAGCACCGATCTCGCACTTACTTTAAATAATTCAGCTAGGACCATCTCTCCATAGGCGAGTTAATCCCGGACGAGGGCCCGGGGCCGGGAGCAGCGGGCAGGGGCTGCGGGCAGGGTGCGGGCAGGCTGCGAGCGCGGCGCTGTCAGCGGCGCTGCACCGCCCGCCCGCCTGGGAAAATGGCTATTTTATGAATGGGAGGGCAGCGGCCGCTCGTGCGCGTGCGCCGCCGCCCGACTCTATGAATGGGTGGGCACCGCGGCGGCAGCGCGCATGCTCCGCTGCCTTTTATGAATGGGGGCTGGAGGGGAGCGCGGATGCGGCTCCCGGGGTTTTTTTTCCCCCCCCGTTTTTGGTTTTTTTTTATGAATGAAGGGCAGCGGCAGCTGCGCATGCACCGCGCCCCCCGCCCGGGGCTGGAGGTAACGGCGGGGGTGGGGGGCACCCGACCGCCGGGGGGGCACCGCCGAGCCCCCTCCCCACGGCCCGGGCCCGGGGAGCAGCCGGGAGGGTGCCCCGGCCCCTCGGGCATCCCCAGCCGCCGCATCCCGCCGGGAGCGGGGCGAGGGGCGGCAGCGCGGGCAGCGCCTCTCGCCGGGAGCCGGGGCGGGGGGGGACAGGGGCACCTTCGGCCGGAGGTTCTGGCGATCCCCGCTTTTGGGGTGTGTGACCACGAGTGAAACGATGGGGACGGTTCTCCGCTAGCGCTCGGCTTCGTTTGCCGGCGCTAAGAGCTGCGGCTCGTTCCGTTCGCCGCAGCATCGTCACGCACCCGTGTCCGTCCCCTGTGGCAGCACCTGGGTGAAAATGCGAGCACAACCCGCCCCGAGTGATGTATGTGCAACCTGTGGGTTCGTGTCACGGCTCTTCTCTCCTGAGGAGGAGAGGGGCTGGGGTAGAGCCGCAGGTTCCCCACACCCGCCCGGCAGCAGCGGCTCCCGTTCCATGGACGTGCGGCCGTGGATGCGCTGCTCCCAGCCCCGCAGCTCTGCCCGTGTTCCGCCTTTTGGGAGGCTCTTCCGAGGCAGGCTCTCTGCCTTCCCGGCCGTGCCTAGCACAGCGCTGCTGCTCCGTGCCGGGAGAGCCCTGCCCGAGCGTGTGCCGGGCTGCGGCCGCCCCTCCGCGCCCCGGCTCCGCTCCCCGCGGCAGCTGCAGGTGGGGCCTCGGTCCCCGGGAGCCTCCCAGACAGGTTGCTTTCCTGCAGATGCATTAATGATGTATTTTAATATCTGTGAGGAGTCATTGCAGAGCACAAAGCGAGGCCCTGCTCGTTTCCTGCCGTGTTTATGGCACGGACATTTCAAAGCCCGCACAACGCTGAATAAAACCCCGTTGTTTGTTTATTTAGCGCTAATGCAAACAATGTATGTTACCGCAGATCCAAAACCAGGGAGGTTTCTCTCTCCCGGAAGGATTTCTCCCTCCAAGAGCACTGCTCCGAGGCTGGTCATTTCCTAGGTGTGTTTGTCCCCGAGGGCAGACGCGTTTCCCAGTGGGAGCCGTGTTGTGGGTCACGGGCAAACGCAGCTTAACAAGGAAAGGACAGAAGATGGAGACTCCCTAAAGAACAGCTTTTCCAGAAGGTTGCATAAAATCTTACCGGCTTTCAAATCTATCAGCTGGGTGCTTTTGAAAATAAATAGAAGGTGGTTGGTGAAAGTGTTGCTTTGTTACTGGTTGCGTTCTTTGCAGTGAAGTACTGCTGGAAGGACAGGCAGGCAGAGAAATTCGATGTCTGTGATTTTGGAAATCGGCAAATAAAGAGATAATGGAAGAAAATGTGATTTTAAGAAAGCTTGTATAGAAGAAAAGGTGAAAAAGATATCATCGTGCTGTATTTCGTGCTGGAAAGCAGCCCAAAGCTGAGAGACTGCAATTCCTGAGCACAAAAAAATCTCTGACCCCATCATTTTACAGCACTGGCACAGGACAAATTCTGCACCTCGATTTGAGTGCTGCCAGTGTTCTGCAACGCCGCAGCAGTGGGAGAGTCAGGCGCCTCTGGATTCAGGGCTTTTATCCCTGCATGCCGGGGGCACAATACCGGGGGAATGCTTTGTTGCGGCGCTGAGCATCTCCCTGCGAGCCCCGGCCCCTGCCGAGCTGCTCTGTGCTGCCCGAGGCTGCGACCCCACAGCAGCCCCGGGCACTGCCCTGCAGCCCCTGCCCTCCTGGAGCCCCCAGCGATAAAACTGCAAAGAGGAAACAAAAATTGTTCTCCAGGTGTGAAGGAGCGAGGAGGAAATGGGGCCTGGCTGCTCTCGGGAGAGAAAACGGGGAATCTTGCTGGCATGGCTGGGATCGATGGAACCTTTTCAAACAGAGAGTTATGAGATTGGAAATCTTGGAGCTAATTCTCCTCTTCCTTTAGACCTATTGAAAACAAGATTTGACTAATTCTCCCCTATGGACAAAGGTGTTTCTTGCTAGATCTCAGCCTGGTTGCTGTGCCCAGGCACGCGAGGCTTGGGTTTGGAATTGGGTGTGAGTTTGGAACTGTGGATTTGGGTTTGGAATTGCGTGTGAGTTTGGAATTGTGTGTGGGTTTGGAATTGTGGATTTGGATTCAGAATTGTGTGTGAATTCCTCCAATGCTGTTCCTGTTGGTACCAGTGGGCACTGCTCTGGCTCTGGGTCGGGATCCAGAGGCTGAGCTGGGGATCACTGAGGCAAAAGCCCAGGGTGAGGGTGGAGGATGCTCTGCACTCGGGAGGTTCCTGGCTCCTCTGGAGTCCCTCTGCAAACAGGGGGAGCTGGAGATGCTGCTGGGCTGGGCTGAGCAGGGGAGGGCTGGTGTCTCCCCACCTCTGCTGATGCTCTGTCTGCTCCCCGGATCTCCTCACGCTGCTGTGAAGAGCAGGTTGTGCCTGTGGGGAGGAGACTCCTTGTCGGGAGGGCTCTGGGGCTGCTGCAGTGCAGGGAGGAGCCCTGTGTTATCTCTGTGGGATTCTGGAAGCTGAGGCTTTAAGGGAAATGCCACTTATCCCAGGACGTGTAATGAGTTTATCCACGTTGGCAGCGCTGCTGATACTGAGCTCTGCGCTCCTTCCTCGAGCAGGAAATTCATCGCTCGCTCATTTCATGCCCATTTAAACCCTGAAATGGCCGCAGATTTTTGATCGCGATTTCTTCTCTGGGATGAATTGTGCTGCTGCCACACTTGCTTTGCCTCTGAAGTTCTTTAGTTTAGTTCTCGTGCATCCTGGGCGCAGCCTGCCTGGTGAGCTGGGTCTGGTGAGCGCTGGCAGCCGCCGCTGCCGGGCTCCCCTTGGAGCAGCTCGCTCTGGAACGTGGATCTCCAGCCCTGCCTGTGCTGTGTGGGCTGGCAGAGCTCCAGGCAGGGCGTGTGTGTCTTGGCCCAAAGCTGGCGGTTTAAGGAAATGCACGGTTCCTAATCTGCCATCAGAAAAAAGCAAATATGCAGGCAATTTAGGAAAGTGAAAGTGCAACCCCCTGGGGAGCGCGGAGCTGGGGCTCAGAGGCGTTCTGAGCGTGGAGCCGTGCTCTGCCTGAAATCCTGGCCACTGGCATCCTGCTGTCTGTGAGCTGCACCAGGAGCACATGTGTAGACTTTATCTGCTGAGGTTTCCGTGCTCCTCCAAATCCTTTCTGGCTGGCGGCGGAGCCTCACGGTGACGGGGGTGAGGAAGGAGCCCCTTCCCTGTCCCAGCTGGTCCTGCCAGTGCAATTTGCTGATTTGCTGGCAGTGGGTGCAGGTTCTGGTGGAGGAGGTGGTTTGTAACCTGGCCCCTCGGAACCCAAGGGTGCCCACATGGGTGGTTTTGCCATCTCTTGGTGATAGGAGGAGAAGAACCTTTTCCCTCCCATTATTTCCTTCACCACTGCCATGCCTGTAATAAGGATGGAAACTTTAGATTAAATTTTCCTATTAAAAAATGAAAACTGAGAATTTCAGACCTTATCACCTCTTAGAAATAATTGATAAAACCTGGAAAATGGAGTGCTTCTCTTCTAATCCACTGACACTTTATGCCCCTTGCATGGAAATACATTGCTCCAGAATCCATCTGGGGCAGCATCCCATATTCCTGATTTCCTTGGCGCTTGTGATGCCTCCAGCCACAGGCAGCGTAGGCAGGATGAGTCCTACTGATAAGCACTGGTGGATTGTGCCAAGCATTTATCACACATAAGTCAGAGAGATTGTTTGGATGTTGCTGTAGGAATTCTCCTCCCCTCGTGCATTGTGACCAGCAGTTGCTGTGCTGCTCTGCCACGGGGATGAGTGAGGGGGGATTGCTGTGGAATCCCAGAGGCGTTGGGAAAACAGTGGGATCGTGGGCTCCTCGCAGCCTGCGGTGGGAACGAGGAGCCAAACAGAAAGCAGGTGCCACCAGAGAGGTGCCAGCCCGGAGCCAGCGGTGCTGCTCAGCTGTGTTGGTGCAGCTCTCACAGGGCTGAACATGTGAGATTATCAAAACCTGGAGCCGATGGAGCCTGTGGCTCCCTGGGAGACGCCACCTCCCAGAGCTTCCCTCTGGATCACAGCCTCTGCGGGAAGCAAGAGGAGCCTGGTGCTGTAACCAGGAGGGGGTGGATGGATGGCTGGCTGTCACCTGACTGGATTTGGCGTGGGCGGGAGGCAGTGCCGGGCTCATCCCTGCAGGGACGCTCGGGAAGTGTTCCCCAGCTTTATCTGGCTGCCTTCAGGTGCCCTGGCACGCAGCAGGGGCCTCTCCTGGCAGCCGGGCCCCTGGCACGGGCAGCACGTCCCCTCCTGTTATGAAATCACCTCATAAACTCTGCAAACTGCCCCGGGGGGGACGAAGAATCCTTATCTGGGCTCCCAGTGAAGCTCTCAGCCTCGGCTTCTGCGGCACAGATGAAAGGTCTGGGCTTCCTCCTCTCTTATCAGGCACCTGTTGTTGTATCCAGACATTACTCACATCCTTGGAGTCACATCTTGTTTTGCATAATTAACACCAACTGCTTCGTTTCCTTCCTTCCCTTGCAGCTCTGCTCTGTGGCCTTACCTGGCTGCGGAGCCTTCAGGGTTATTTTGGGTTTTAACACGAGCAATGGAATTTTGGGAGCACCAGCTGGGGGAAGACGAGAAGATTTTAGTTGGGTAGAAAGGATGATCTTCAGTCTTGAACTGGTGCTGCAGGCATGGTCTGCGGTGGGGAATTCTGTACCAGTTCCTTGAGTGGTATGGAAAAGCCTGAAGCAAACCTAAACAGAAATCTGTGCAGCAGATTTGGACTCAGAAAATGCAAAATCACAGAATCCTGGAATGGTTTGGGTGGGGAGGAACCTTAAAGCCCATCTCGTTCCAGCCCCTGCCATGGCAGGGACACCTTCCACTGTCCCAGGTGCTCCCAGCCCTGTCCAACCTGGCCTGGGACATATGAAGTACATAAGAGGTTTTTTTGAGGGTTTGGGTGTTACACTTGTTTATTTTTTGCAATTATATCTGACTGGCAACTTTAATTTCCCCTGAATGCCTCATCTTTTGCTCTTGCTTTCTGGAGTTTTGCTGCTCTGAAGATGTTTTCTGCCCGAGGTTTGCATCACCTCAAGCTGTGTGTGTATCTCAGTACATCAGAGCAATCTGCCAATTCTGCAGCTGGGACCTGAGCAGGGCTGGGATTTTGGGCTGGCTGCTCTGCAGAACTGTGCTTTGCACAGGTAGAGCTCCTCAGCAGAGGGAGAGCAGCTGCAGCCTGGTTGTGAGGGACGAGCAGGGCTCTGGGGCTGCTGGCGTCCCTCCTGCTGCCCCGCTGGCAGAGCAGCAGCGCTCCTTATCAGGCAGAGACTCAGTCTGAGATATGGATTTTCCCATCACGGGCTCCAGGTCTGAAACTGGACCTGCTGCTCAATCTTGGGAGGGCTGTGGCTTCTCTTCCAACCTGCAGGACTCAGCCACTTGATGGTATTTCGGGGAGGGAGATATTTCACCTGTTTTTGATTGACTGGATCATCTCGAGGACCATAAATTGGGAACATGTCCGTGTTTTTTTCTGAGTATTTATTTACAGTTCGGGTCAATAGTCTCCAGAAACACAATTCTGCTTACAAACAAAATTCCTGGGCTGCATTCCCAGGCGTTCCCATGTGACTCGAGCATTTTTAGCAACTAAGTGAACAAATGCAAACATATTTTCGGGGCAGGGGAAGCGTGGCTATCCACATTCTCCCCGAGAGCCTGGGAGCTCTCCCCAGGTGCCCTGGATGTGACAAGGCAGGGGTCCCTGTGGGGCATCCCTGTCTGGGGACCCAGGCACAGGGACTTTGGCCATCTGCAGCTCAGTGAAGCAAATGGAGTGGCCCCCCTGCCTCATGCCTTGGGGTGGTCCCGGGTGATCCACCTCTCTGCCTGTCTGCAGCAGCTGGAATTGCCTTTCCTATGGGCTTCCAGGCTCAGGAGAGGTGGATATCTGCTTTTTAAGGGCCAGGGAAGAAGCGATGCCAGCGGGCAGCAGCTGCTGGCTCAGGGCTCTCGGCAGCCAGCACTTCACCTGTGAGGAGGAAATGGATTTTCACCGGGAGGAAATGGTGCTCCCCGGCCAACAAAGCAACATTGTGGAGAAGTCCTGGCCTTAAAAGTCGTGCTGGCCATGCAGCAGTGCTTCACAGGTCTTGTGGTGCCTGTATTGCTGTAGCAGGTCAGGCTGAGCCTGAAAAATCCGAGTATTGGGATTTTCTCACTTCTGCAGTCCATGGCAAATGATTGACAGCAGCCTGAAGAAATGCTGCACCCGTGCCTGAAACCCTCACTAACACCCAGCCACATTCTGGTCAGAAAACTCTCAGATTCCTTCCTAAAAAGCCACATAACTTTTCCCCGCATAATGTAATGAATGAACAGCAAAAGCAAACACTTAAATATCAACTGAGTTTTTTGCACATGTACTGAAGTGACCAAAAGCAGACAGCAAATCCATCTTTGTTTTGGCAGGAATAAGGTCTGTATCTTCCACCTGAGACAGTCAGACAGGGATATTGATGAGCAACAGGCATGCTGTATTAATTTATCAGCAGAAAAGCTCAAATAAATTACTGCTATATTCTTGTTTTTCCTTCTTCTGTAGAATTGAACTTTCCCCAAAACCAAGTTACATCCAAACAATCTCAGAGGTCTCTTCAATTAAATAATCCAGTCAGCCTTCAAACATTTTTTGTGCCCAATTAGTTTTGATTTGCTGGGGAAGATGTTGGGGCTGTTTCTTTAAAAAGAGCTGAAGTCCTGCCATGCCAGTGGATAAATCCCTGAAGCTGAGGGAGGTTTGATCACCAAGGCGCTGCCAGTGTCTTTTTCCTCTTGCATTTCTGGCCTGGAGTTTGTGAAGCTTGGAGCAAAAAGGCACGTATTGAATCCCAGTGTAGCAGTTAAAGGTGCTCCTGTGGAGTGTTTTCTGTTATTTCTGAGGTTTGGGTTTAAAGTGGAGGGGCTCCACTGAGAAGATGTCTGTGGGCTGCAGTGGCAGGGGCTGTGCTGCTGGGAAACAATTGCCTTGGGGTTTCTATACTGTGAAATCACTCTGGGTTGTAGCTCTCTGCTGGCTCCCCAGGATAGGGGATGATTAATCAGCTGCATGTTTTAACCAGAGCTCCTCTGGGCCCTGTCACATTGATCTGGTTTGTGTGGCTCCTGTCTCCAGCCCCACGCCATCATTTTTAACTGGCTTTGGTTTTGGGGGGATCTGTAACACACATCACAATGGAAATGCTGAAATCCAGCACTTCATTCATGATTTATAACTGCTAAAATAAATTGCCAGTGAAAACGTTCCTCCAAGTTAAAGTCCCTCCAGGAAAGTGCCGTTCCTTGAGGAACTGGTGCGGGTTGGTTCCAGGCTCAGGTTTGGGGTGAATGTTCCAGGGGGTTCGTGGTGGCTCTGGGGGCCCTGCTGGAGCTTGTGGGGGGCTTGCACCTCACCCCAGCTGCACGTGGACGAGGGGGCTCTGACCCTCCCTGCAGAACCAGCTCTGATTCCCCTGGTTTTCCATCCCTCGTGTTTACTCCTCCACAGAGTACAGAACAAAATCAACCCAACCCTTCCCTCTTTGAAGTATCACTGGGTATTACGGAGTCACATAATTGTATATAATTACCACATTCTAACACTTAAATATTTTCCTGACTAATTTCCTCCTGTCCCTGCTTTGAAAATACCCAGATTATACCCATTAAAAATTTACAGACTGGAAAATATGCGATTTGAAAGGAAATATATTTTTTTTGCACTTAAACCCCACTTTTCTTTGTGGCCTTAACCTGTTGCCTCTGACAGAATTACTGGGGTTTAGTGTTCTGTTGTGGTTTAGCTTTTTCTTTAAAAGCCCCCCAGCCCACAGCCCCCTCGTGCTGTATATCAGGATGTTATGACAGCTCTGCTGGGCTGAGTCCAGCAGTCGATGCTCTGTCAAAATACCCATCATTTCCTGTAGTTTTGCCTAATTAATGGTGCAGTAATGTGGAAACTTAGAACAGCACCAGAAGGAAAAGTAAATGTTAAATGATTTGCCTTTAATGGATCTCAGAAGCTTTTCTTTTTCGTTTTTTTTTTTTCTTTGTTCCTCATGAGCTCTTTTTTGGGCACCTTCCTCCTCTCTGCTGTTCCTGGTTCCCTTCAGAGTTTTCTTCCTTCCTGATCCCTGGGGGTTTATCAGTGTCAGGGGCTGGCAGCACCAGGGACACTCACAGCACCTGGGAGGGGATGCACTTCCTCAGCACCGTAATTAGCCCCGGCTGCTGATGCACAAAAGCAGATAGCACTTGAAATGAATGGGACTCATTCCAGTTCAGCTGATAGCACCCCTTTGTTCCTGTCCCTCCTCAGCTTCCTGACCCTTGAATAGGACCCAGAGAGTTTGGGTGAAGCATCTCCAGAGCCCCCATTCCTGGCAGGGTAGGGAGGAGTGAGGCTGGGTGCTTGGAGCAGGTGGAAAGGTGGGCATGGAATGACAGGACGAGGGAATTCCCCCTGCCAGAGGGCAGGGCTAGATGGGATACAGGGAAAAAATCCCTCCCTGTGGGGGCAGGCAGGCCCTGGCACAGCTGGGGCTGCCCTGGATCCCTGGCAGTGCCCAAGGCCAGGCTGGACACTGGGGCTGGGAGCACCTGGGACAGTGGAAGGTGTCCCTGCCACAGCAGGGCTGGGGATGGATGAGATTTCAGGTCCCTTCCAGCCCAAACCAGTCTGGGGTTCTCTTTCATTGATCTTAAAATGGGCAGCGAGTAAACCACAGACAATGAGCAGGACCCCGGTGATGCAGGAAAGCTCCGTGCAGCCCAGGGGGGCTCCTCACCTGGGCACCCTGCAGAGCCACGCTGGGGCCAGGGGAGCCTCCCCAGCCCCGGGTGAAGGGCACCAGCTGTGCCAGCAGCCGGGAGGATGCCAGGCTGGCTCGGCTGATCCTGTTTTACGGTGTTTTGGTTCGCTGAAAAATATTTTGTTGCGAGAAACTCCAGATGGATGTGAATGTTCTCAGGGGTGGAGGGAACAAGTGGAGGGAGAAAGTTAGTCATCGTCCTGGCAGGCGAGAGCCAGCGAGGACAGGCACTGGATGATGCACAGGGCAAAAATAGCCCAAGTTCCAAATGGAATGGGATGTGACGGCCGAGTTCCTCCAAGGGAAAATCCTCCCGGGTCCTTGGGCACGTCTTGGTGCAAAGCAGTGCAGGGGCTCTGCTCATCTGTGGGACAAGTGGAAAATGCTTGGGAAAGGGAAAACCAGGGAGGAAAAACTGGTGTGAATTACTGGTCCAGAATTTTGGGAATTTTGAGGTTTATATTTCAGTCCAGTCTGAAACCCCACTTTTTCAGCCCTAAAACAAAGTCCTCTGTCCGTCCAATGGATGGGAACTCCCCAAGACCATCAAGTTGTGTCCAGTGTCCCTTGAAAGGGTTAATGTTGGAAGGGAAAAGTTATTTGTACTAATTTTGACCTGTTTATCCTTTGGTTTTGTGAATTTCTTTGGTTTTGTGAATTTCTTTTCATTAAAGCATGTGTTGAAAGAGACTTGAGGGTTCACCTCAAAACTTGTCTCAGTTATCAAAGTAATTAGAACCAGAATGAATAAAGTTTGGAAATGACCCTAAATTTTCATAATCAAATCAAATCCTGGCCCCCAGAATTGTCAGGAATGTTAAATTCTTATAGCTGGTCTGCAAATTGATTTCCCTGACAGGAGCTTGGCAGCCAAAGGGGTGGGGAACCCTCAAAATGTTTTGTTCTATCTCAACAAGTTCAGTGATATGAGTAATGAAATGGTGTGGATTTGTCCTACTCGTCAGGCCCTGGTCCAGCTCTGTGGGCTCCTCTGAAGGGCTCCGGGGTTGGAAGCTCCAAAGGGAAAGGTTTTGCTGTCTTCAGAAGTTTTAGGGAGATTTGCAGAGCAGTGAAAGAACAGATTGAACGGAACCCCCACCTTAGGCCACTTTTCCTGTATTTCCCATCCCAGGCACATTGCTGCTCCAGCCACATTTTTTTCTTAAAAACATTCCCTAGAGGGTGTCCTGTGTCCCTTTGCTGTCCCAGGCTCTTTTATTAAGCCTGGAGCAGCTTCAGCACCTTTGACCAGTCAGTTTGCTTGGTCCAGCAGGAAAGCAGCGAGATTCTTTAAGGACAGCCTGAAGGAGGGACTGCACGCTCTGCCCACGCCGTGGTGTCTGTTAGTGGTGGGGTGTCTTTCCTTGCTCCTGGTCCATTGTCCTGGTGCTTTTCAGCAGGAATGGTTTGCTGTCAGGGCTGCAGGGTGCCCAGGGTGCCCTGTGGCCTGCTGGATATTTGTGATCGGTGTGTTCCGGACGTGGCTTCTCCCTCTCTGAGGTTTCTGTGCCCCAGGGCTTGGGCTGGCTGCTCTGATGGAACAGTGTGTATCTCCAGTGGAAGTGTTTTTGTTTTCAAAGGCAAGCAGCACATTGTGGACACATGGAAGTGTGTGGCTTTGAAAAAACCAGCCACTATTTCTGGATGCTTGGAGAGCCGGCGTCGGCCAGTTTGGGGTATTTTTAGCAGCAGAGACGGGACCATTTGATATGGAGGGATTAAGGTTTGGTGATCTGGAGGACTGAGATTTCAATTTCAGGTGCTGTCATTTGTTCCTTGGCGATGGAAAAGCCCTGGGCTATTAAGCTCCTGTCCCTCCAGCCCTGGCACAGCAAGTTAAAGCATCCCTGGAGAAATGAGGATCTGGTGCCACTCAGACAGGCTCAAGCTATTGCATGGCAAGCTGACCCTAAGCTTGATCTTAGCCCAAAACAAAGTCCAGTCCAAGTTTTTGGCCCTGTCAGTCACTTGTGAGCTATGAAAGGGGACTGTTGAGGTTGAAAATGTATCTAATAAAACGTACTTTCATTAGAATAAAGCAATATTCCTAAGATAACTAATGCTATTATGACTTTAAAGAGAACGTGTGCCAGCAGTTTCCTCATCTGCTTCTCTTTGGAGGACAAGCTCACCCTCCTAATTATTGTGTTCCTGTTCTTAGGCATATGAGAAGTGAGAGCATGACAATAGCCTGGGATTTAATGTATGCACAGGTGAAGCGAATCCATAATTTTCAGGAGAGCAGTGAAGGAGTATCAGAAGCCGAGGAGAGAATTTCCTCCGTGCTGCTCACTCTGCTTGCAGGAGGACGTGTTGGTCCTGGGCGAGCTGCCGTGGGCACAACGCCGTGTGTGACAATGGGATCCCTGTACAAACAGTGCTGGCTCCTCCACACACACACACAAAAAAAAAAAAATGCAGCAAGGAATTTTTAGCACGTTGTCATGCAGCACTCTCTGTTTCCTGGCTTCTACATTCAAGCTGTGTAATAATATTTATATACAAATGCTGACTGTGATTTTCCACCCCGGAAAAAGGAGATGTCATTTAAAAGTGCCGTGTGTGATGTAAAGCAGGGATTTGACTCGCGGCCTTGCATATGGTGTGGGCGTGGGTTTTAATTGTTTGAAAAGAGATCATTTCAGAAAATGTAACAGTCCTGCTACAAAAGCACGTTCTCCTGGAGTAAAGGTCATTTTGCTCTTTAGAGGTTGCTTTAGGAAGGGAGCAGAGGGTCCTGCTCTTGCCTTTCCTCGTGCCTACCTTTGGAAACATCCCGGAGAGCAGAAGTCTCTCACTGTGGGGCTGAGGCAGCTCTCAGACCCTGCTCAAGGTGGGATGCAGAGCCAGCAGAGCTGCAGTCGTGGCTGAAGGGGCACTGGCACGTGGGAGCTGGCTTTCCCCTGGAGATCCACGCTGTTCCGTGTCCCCGGACCCGATGCCCGTGTCCTGGTTTTCCTGAGTCAATGATCACACTCAGTCTCTTAAGCTTCTCTGGAGCTGGGATTTATAAACAGTTCCAAGACAAAATCCTTGCTTTTTGGCTCCAGCCAAGGAAACTGTTCTGATATCCTGCCAGTTGCCAGCACATTTCCAATCCTGGTGTCCTGGGGCCTTGGTTTTCATGTTGAAATCTCTGCTCCTACCAGGCTCTTGGTGGACTGAACACCCAGAAAATAACGACTTGCTGAGCTGGGATGTGTTTGCTCGTCTTCTGATCCACACTTGACCAAAGAAGGTTGGATCATGGCTTTGGTTTATCCTGCTACAGTGACAGAATCCAGATGTAAGGATCCTAAATCTTCAGTGTTCCTGGTTTTCCCCTTCATAAACCCTTTGAAACCAGGGTTGCCACTCTGGCTGTGCAGCTCCTGGTCTGGCAGGGTCCTACACCTCTCTAACTCTGTAATCATGGGCCCATTGGGCTACAGGTGTACCTGTGCCCAGCTGCATTTCTAGATCATCTCAACAACAACCAGAGGGATCTAGAGAATAATAAGGTAGTGGAATAAACAATGGGTGGCATAAAACTCATCGGCCAGCATGTCATGGGAGACTCTGACAGGAAAGATGCTGCTGCTGAAGTTTGGTTGGCAATTGTTGTGTTACATTTTTGCAGGTTGCTTGACCCTGATTCCTTGTGAATGGCATTTCTGGAAGAAAAAAATAGAAATATTTTTATGTGCTAAGTTCAACAGAGATGAAGGGAAGCACTCCTGCGGCTCCACATCCCAGAAATGCTCCTCAGGACAGTCAGGGCAGTTTGTGCTGTCAGCAGGGTCTGACTCAGCAAAGCCAGGCCTGCCCAGGAGAGGTCCAGGGCTTTGCCCAGGATGAGAATTCCTTGGTGGCTCTGCTCCATGGAGGTTGTTCCCGTGGGGGTCCTGTTCCAGGAGCTGTGTTCCTGCAGCCTGTTCCAGGAGCTGTGTTCCTGCAGCAGTGTCCGTGCGTGCCCAGGCGTGGGTGGCAGGGCAATAACCTGCTGTCCAACACTCTGCAGCTTGTTTGGTTGGGACTTTGTTGTGGTGGCTGCCAGCACTGCCTTCTGGCTCTCGCTGGAGCTCTGCTCCCCTGTTTTCTGCAGCTGAGAGCTGAGTTACGGGGGAGCTGCACCGAGCTTTCTCCAGGTGCCCACAGGAGGAGATTTATTCCCTTCCAGTTGGAATGAGCTTTATCTCGAGGTGGGTGTTTTGGGCTGCAGCAGCTGCCAGGGAGGGGGATCCTGGCTTTGCACAGGCACAGTGACACAGCTTTAAACCCCTGGGCTGGAAAGGACGGTGAGAGCCAGCACTTCCTCCCCTAAAGCATTCAAAAGCAGTTTTAAATCGGATTAGGATTTAACAATCACTTCATGGTTTACTCACTGCAGGGAGGATCAAAGCCCAGGGAGGACTCTTCAGCTGTTTGCTTTTCCTTTATGTCGAGACTTCACCATGGCTGCCCTTAAACCCCCATTAAATACAATAAAACAACTCCCTCCTCAGAAAAGCAAATTACTTAACCACAGCCTAAAGTAAGGTGTCCATTATCTGCTGACACTTTTTTCCTCTATTTGCTGTTTCACTAAGCTCCCATTCTGGGGCAGTGCAGGGAGCAGGTCTGCACCCCCAGCTCCAGCTGGACTGATCCTGGGAGATCCCAAAAGTGGAATATGGATTCACCTTGATGTGCTGTGTCACCACAGTGCCTGGGCCAAAAAAGGTTCAGCATTTTCTCTATGGAGTGATGGTGTGGTGTCTCAGGGGAGCAGGGGCTGCTGCAGTGCTGCACACGTGCTGTAAGGAGTTTTCCTTGCAATTTGGTGGAAATGTTTTCAAAATCCAAGAGATCTGTGTGCATTTTCCTGCTCAAGATGACCAGAGGTTTGTCCTGCTGGGAGAGGCTCAGAGACCTAAGCAGCAAGATTTTAAAAAATAGTGGTAATGGGAGAGGGGAAGATAATTTTGTGGCTAAAACAGATCACGGGTCTGTCCCTCTGGCTTCTCCCTGTTGTTGTAACACAGATTTGTCTGAAAGTGGCACAGCTGTAGAAGTGGCACTTGGGGACTGTGTTCAGTGGTGGCTTAATAGTTGGTCTCGATCTGGGAGGCCTTTCCCATCCTAAAGGTTCCATGATCCTGGGGCAGCTCCGGGAGCTGCACCCTGGGGTGCTGAGCCAGGGATGCCCGTGATTTATCTGCAGGCTGATGCCTCTTTGCTCCCTCCCATGTAATGTGGTTTAGCTCAGAAAGGGAACTAAATGCAGAATGAGGATTAAACTGTGTAAGCCTGATGGATGTTTTGTAGGTGATGCTCTGCAGAAAATCATTACTTTGAAATGCTGGAATAGAAAAGAACATTTTTCAGGCTTTTCAGACATAACATGTTTTGGAGAAGAAGCTTGGAACAGATGTACCCATGGTTTATTCCATTTATCATATTAAAAATAAAGAAAAGACAATTTCAGCTCATTTACTGCTTTATTAGTTCAAACAAGCAGCTTTTCTAATCAATGTGTATGGCAAGCACAACGCTTTCATAATTGGCAGTGGTGGCTCCAAAATGAATGGTTCTGTCCTTGTTTGTGGTCTGTAACAAGTCACAGTTAATACATTGGTCTGATCCAGCCTTATCTCGTGTTCATTTCTGCACAGCAAAAACTATAACCTTATTTTTAAATTTGAAAACATTTGAGGCTTGGTTTTTTCCCCCCATCCTTTTGAGAAAGTGCAGTTGGAAATGAGGAGAGCTGCGCAGGGAGCGGTCCCCAGGAGAATGGCTCAGCTGTGTCTAGGGGAGTCTTTTGCTCTTATTTATCTGGAGGGATTTATTGATTTTACTTTCCTTTGCAAAAATACTGATTTAATTTATGAGGTGATAGAAGAGACTGGGAGAATAATTCTACTTATAAGAGAGCAGAATTGTCCAACTAATTGCCCAGGAAAAAGAGAAAAGATCTGCTGATCTACCCCTGCAGATGTTTCTCATCTGGAATACAGACCAATTCCAGACATTTATTTTTTTGATTACTGTTTATTTTGATGCTTTATTACACGGTCATTGCCAGGAAGGAAATGGTGCTCAGAAATCCAGCAAGATATTTTTTTCTACTTTGGTACTATTTATTCTGTAACAATTTGGGGTTTAACCCCTTTCTTCCCCTTTTCTTTGATTGTGAGCCCTCACTCCCACCCTTCACTGGGAACACCAAAACACGGCTGGTCCTGGGCTGAGCCCCGCTCGTGGCTGGTTTTGAACTCCCTGAGATTTCACAGAGACATTAATGCTCATTCCCAGATTGTAACTAATAAGAACCTGTTGGCTTTTTTTGCCACCTAGTGCTTCTGTCCCTGCATTACTGTGGAGGGCTGTGTGTGCGAGGAGTGAGGAGCCCCGTGCTGCTGCAGCTCCTCGGCCAAACGCCCGCTTGGTTTGTCAGAGGATTTTCCTTGCATGAGTGGAGCAACCTCCAGCCTTCCCTGCTTTGCTGGAGAGCCACCAAAGGCTGTGGAAAAGCTTCTATGTGCCGAGTGGGAGAAAACAGGGAGCTCCTGCTTCTGGTCTGACTGTAAAGCCGGTGATCTTCCTCCTGGCAGATGCTGGGCTTGCTGGTGCTTTGTGAGTTTGACAGGATGGTGCACGTTCCCTCTGTGGGCAGAGCCTCAGAGCTGATGGCTGGGCAGACAGAGCACCTCTGTCCTCTGGGCTGGCAGCAGCGATGCTCCAACACCCCTGAGCTGTGCTTCCATGTGATTAAAAATGGCTGGAAAATTAAATATGTGCATTTATTTCTTCAGATTTCTCCTGGAGCTGTTGGTGTGCCGAATCTGCCTCAGGCACTTGCACTTACACCCACAGGTACGTGTGATTTGTGATTCGAGGTGATGCTGTGCAGTGCAGCTGGAGATGGGCTAGCCCTGGATGCAAACCGGGTGTTTGCAAGAGCCCCACTCGGGTCTGGGGCTGTGCTCGTGCTGAGGGATGTGCAGCCCCTCCTCTCCCCGTGCAGGCTGTGCCTTGAGCAAACCCCGAGCACAATGGAGCCGTTCTGCTCCAAACGGGAGCAGGAAGGTGGGCGGGTAAGGAAATATTTTATATTGGGGATTTTCTTTCCACTGAGCCATGTCACACTCAAGTCCCACCATTGCTTTATGGCCACGTGCCTGTGCCACTCTGCGAGGAACAGACCTGCTGCTGTCCATCCGTCCGTGTGTCTGTCTGTGTGTCCGTCCGTGTGTCCGAGGCAGGGCTCTGCCCGTGCTTGGCAAGGCTCTGCAGGGCCATGGCTGCGGGACACAGCAGCACTGACAGGCTCCTGCAGTGGGTAATATATTGCCCTTTGGTTCCTGGTGATGGCATCCAGACCTCCCAACCTTTCAGAATCCACAAATGGAAAAGTGGCACTTAAAATGAATTTATTCAGGTGGGAGCGCTGTAAAACATGAAAATAAGGCTTTTGACTTGCTGCACCTACACTTGAGTGTCAATGAAAAGCTTTTTATTTGGTTTTAGAGCCAGACTTGCAGAAGTCAATGTGCCTTGTGGTCTGGCCCTGTGTGTTACGGGAGCCAGACTGGAGCAGGGCAAGGACAGAGAGGAAGGGACTGGGAGTGAAGCTGCCCAGTGAAAGACCAGCAAACCTTTGAGCGTCTCAGAGGGCAGAGTTTGCCTGAGGAAAGCTGAAAATGGGAGGGACGAGCGAGACAAAACCCCAAACGAGATTCCTTTGGGATCAATAAGTCAGTCTTTATTTGCATGCCACGGTTTTTGTGCAGCGGGATCTCCGGGTGCTCCCTGGCTGCTGCCTCCCTGCTGGGCAGCACGGGAGCATCTCCTGCCAGCTCTGCTCAGCCCAGGGGCTGCGGGAGGAGAGGAGGGAGCAGGGAATGGTGGTGGAGGAGCAGCTGAGCATCTCCTGCCAGCTCTGCTCAGCCCAGGGGCTGCGGGAGGAGAGGAGGGAGCAGGGAATGGTGGTGGAGGAGCAGCAGTGAGCAGGCGCCGCTCGCCTTTGACCGCTTGTTTGATTTGCCACTGTCCTCAAACACAAGGTCATTTACAGCCTGCCGGGGCTGCCAGACGAGGAAGTTACCTTGCGAAGGAAGGAACCAGCCCGTGCTGTCTAAATATTGTCAATTGTGTGCTGAATGGAGGCCACAGCCTGAGGAACCTCAATAGTAGCTCTTTGTGTCCCCGGCTGCCTCCTGCCAAAGTGCTTTCCATAATTAGGAGTAAAACATATTTACATTCCTGCCGTGCTCGGTGCCGGCGCACACCTGTACGTGTGTGGCTGTCCACGTATGGGGTGCAAGCGTTTATATTCCTGTGCTTTTAGAGGGAGTATTCCTGCCCGGAGCCGTGGGAATGGTGCAGCAGCCCATGGAGGTAACTGGGGTGTGCGGGACAGTCAGGGGCTGTGATGGTGAGAGGAGAAGAAATCCAATGGATTCCCCCTCTGCCAAGCAGGAGAATAATCCCATCTAGAGAGATAGTGTATTTTGTCTGAATCGGAAGGTCTGGGCTGAATGCTCCCTTTTAAAATTCATTGACGTTTGCATGGAAACCAGAAAAATGGGCTTAAGTCAAGAATGCAATAACGTCACTCAAAACTGCTCTCCATGGCAGGCACTCACCCGCTTCCAGCCGTTCTGCTCGCGGGAAGATGAATGGAGGGGTGGAATCCTGGGTATGGCTGCACGGGAGCGGGCTGAGAACGCACCGGGTGATGCACAACAGCTTCTCCAGGCACGTTCCTCCCCCTCCCTCCGTGATAAATCGCAGCCAGGCATTGATTAGTTCAGTTTGGGGGGAAAAAGAGTCGTGCAGGACAACTGGATAGTTGAGCAGAGAGATTCCTGAGCCGAGGCCAAGGCAGAGCGCGGCGGTCACGTGGCGCTGGCGCCCTGCCTGCTTCCAGCTGCCGGGGTTCATTAGGAGACAGCCAAAACACATTAATTAGTCTCCTAACATAACTCTCCTGTGCTCGGCAGTGCTATGGCTTCCACAGGGGCAGAGGAGACGGTGTGTGCATCGTGTGAGTGATGGAACCTCCGTGTCAGCACGTGTCCCCTGCCTGGGGCTCCCAGGAGTCCCCTGGGTGGTGGGATCATGCTGGGGAGAGCAGGGCACAGGAGGCAGCCTGATTTAGGTTTGGGCTTTCCCCAAGTTCAGTGTGCCTTCAGATCCAGGCTGTTGTGTGTAGGAGGTTGCAGCCGGGTGGGGATCGGTCTCCTCTCCCGAGAACAGGTGACAGGACAAAATGAAGTGGCCTCAAGTAGCACCTGGGGAGGTTTGGGTTGGATATTGGGGAAGATTTCTTCCCTGAAAGAAGAGTGGAGTCCCCATCCCCAGAAGGATTTAACAGCTGTGTGCATGTGGCACTTGGGGACATGGGTTAGAGGTGGCATTGGCAGTGCTGGGGAACACTAGGACTTGATGATCTTAGAGGGTTTTCCCAACCTGAATAATTCTGTGATTTCTTCTATGATCTTATTTCTGTATGAAGTCTCCTCTGACAAATGTCCCCAACAGTGATTTCAGACAAATACCCTGAAATGGCTACATCAGTGCTCCTCTTGCAGGGCAGTCAGAGGAGACACCCACAAACGTACCCAGGTAATCCCTGCTCCTGCTGCAAAACCACGTGCAAAAATTCTGCAGAAATCCAAGGAAAAAGCCGTGCTCAGTCTAATCAGGAGTTTACCTTTTCTCCAGAAGCTTTCTGAGCTTTCAGGCCCTTAATGGAAACACCAGTGCTCACACTTGGAGGGCAGGCTGGAAAGTTTGCGTGGGCCTGCGTGTGTGCCAGGGAGTCAATTTTTGTCCCTCAGAAGCCTCTTTCCATTATGCTTTTGTCAGGCTCTGCCTCCGTAAAGGGAAATTTGGACTTTCCATGTCAAAGCCCTCTGCAAATGTTACCCAAGGCCTCTCATCAGTGCTGAAGTTTGTACAGGAACACCTCCCAGTGCTTGCCCAGGAGTGGGGAAGGCAGTTCTAACACTCCTGCCCTTTGAGGGAAATGTCTGTTATTTGGGATTCTTCATTCTTTCCTCCCTCGGCGTTCAGCGTTTCGGATGCAGGCTCACGCTCTGCTCTCTTTAACAGCCTGTTTTTCCTCTAACCACTTCCAGCTCCAAAACCTCTCCACATCTTCTCAATGTAAATACACTTCACTTGCCCGGAGCAGGCTGGGGAGACAGCGGTGACCTTCAGCTGAGAGCAGAGCATTTCAGTTTGACCTACTTTGCTGCAGAGTGGGTTTGGCCGTGGCAGGGCAGCTCTCTGCTCCCTGCCCTCCTGGGGAAGGTCCTTGGGGAGATGCCCCGTGTGAGAGCAGGGCTTAAGGAGATGGAAACTTCAGGCCCTGAGTGCTGGGTTGCTCCCTGGTGCCAGCGCTCATATTTGCAGCTTCAGATGTTTGATTGTGCCTTCAAAACATCTGCCACAGGTCAGTGACACAAAATGCCCGTCACAAAATACTCGTTTTTCATTCTCTGCCTCGTTTTTTTCCCCTTTGCTTGCTTTCCTCAAGGCTGGTTGTGTGAAGGGAGCAGCTGCAGGAGGAGCCAGGCTGCTGTGGTTCTTCCCAAGGCTCCTTGGCTGCACCAAGAAAAGCCATGGCTGCTTTGTCAGGTCTCCCTTGTCAATGCCAGTGCAGCTGTGGCTTTGCCTGGTGGCACAGGGTGCCTGGAGAAGCCTTGGCTGCCCCATCCCTGGCGGTGTCCAAGGCCAGGCTGGAGTAGCCTGGGCTAGTGGAAGGTGTCCCTGCACACCAGGATTACTCAGCTCTTTAGATTTTGCCATTTTCTGCAGTACTGGTTTCTCAGGAGAGCTGTGGGGGTCCCCTCTGGAAGGACAATTGTCTTTTGTTAGGGGACGTGTCTTTAAAACCAAGTTCTCTCCTTATCTCAAGCTTAAAGTGCAAAATTCCCAGGTTGGAAGCAAATTAAAATTTCCTGTTCCAGCTGCATCTGCATTCAGGCTTGGAAGCAGATACTTGGCTGTAATTCTAAAAAAAAAAGAAAAAAAATATAAATTGATATTGCAGGTAAGAAGGAGCAACTGAGGAAAAGACCCTTTCAGAAGCCCTTCAAGAAGTTTTCAGGATAATTTTCACTTATTTCTGAGTAACTCCTAGCACTGGTCACCCAGTAAAAATAACAAACCCAAAGTCAACCCCACGTCCCTGCTGATGAGCACCGTGGACTTGCTCGTAGCTTATCTAATGCCTGAACATCTGTTTCTCCCGAGCTGAGAGGTTCCCTTGGACGAGTTGATGCAATTCCCTATGCAAAGGTTAAACAAAGTTGAGAGGCTCCAAGCAGTGGCTGTGTGCCACGGGGCCTGTGCTGCACAAACTGCTTCCCTGTGAAATGTCCCGTCATAACTCAGGAAGAAGCTCAGGAGGGGAAAAGTCACCCAGCCCAAGCCTGGCCTGCAGCAGGGCTGGACTTGCTGCTCTGAGAGGGCTTTTCCAGCCCTAATGATCCGGGGGTTCTGAGCTTTCTGGGTGCTCCAGCATGGAAAGGGTGTTTGGAGTGGGGAGTTTGGAGACTGGCTCTGAAGAGCTGGGGCTGAGCTCTGCACCTGCTTCCTCCTGCCTGGGCAGTGCCCTCAGCTCCCATGGGATGGGCCTGGGAGCTGAAGGTCTGCTCTTGGTGGTTTGTGTGCGTGGGGTTATTTACATTTTTGATTATTTAACAGGGTTGTTTACATTTTTGGTTATTTAATGCTGTTTTCTGTCCTGGACAGCAGGACCTCTTATGGCTGGACAGCTGGAGGTGGGGAGGGCTGCAGGGTGATAGCAGCACCGACTCCTGGAGCTGCTGGGCTGGGCTCAGCCCCGGGGGTTGGGTGCCAGAGATGCTCCAAGCGACACAGACAGGGCTCTTCCCAGGGGGATGTCACCCAGGCGTGGGGGATTGTCACACAGCTGTAACCTGGTGGTGACACCCAGGTGGCCTTTGGGATGAAGGATGCCCAGCTGCTGCCCCTCTCCTCCATCCCCGTCCTCCCCCTGGGAGGAGCAGGCTGGCTGTGACCACGCCAGGTCCCTGCAGCCCAGGATCCAGCCTGGGGCTGTGCCCGTGGCCAGGAGCTGCTCCCAAAGCCCACAGCCACACTTCTACTTCTGCGCCCTTTCCTTTCCGTCTCGGCTTTCGGCTCCTCTGGCTCCACATCCTGCGGGGCTGCACTTCACACACGGAGCAGGAGCATCAAAGAGGAGATCCTGAATAAGGCCCCCGCTTTATGACATCTCTTCAAAGTGCCTTTTCAAGAGTTCAAAGGACACGAGGAAAGGAGGGGATCAAAATCAAAGGAAGATTGGGGGGAGGGAAATTAAAGCCTCAGAGGAACTTTATGGCAAGTTTTCTGTAACACTTTCAATGCCAAAATCACAAGTGTTCCCAGCACCGACTCCTCCCTGGCCATCAGATTTCCTGTTTACCTGCACTGGTTTCAGGGCAGCCCAGCAGCTCTGGGTAGATTCAGCCCCCCCCAAAGGCACAGGGCACCCACAATTTCACTTTTTCATTCTTTTATTTTTTTTTTTTTTAAGACCAAAACTTGCCATTCTGGTCCTTCAGGCCAAGGGGTGATGTTTGTTCTGAACTGCCTGGAAGTCCTGGGGCTGACAACAGAACTTACCTTTAATGAAAATCTTCTTTTTTTGCTTTCAGGAAATGCATCTTGCTCTTCTCTTCCTGTCTTCTACTGCAGGACCCTCTTTTTATCCATGTTTGGGAAATTTCCATTGCTGCTGGGGGAAAGGGGCTTTCCTCCTGAGTGAAGACAGGGATCTGACTTGAAGCACGCCAGGGGAAGCAAAGCCTCCATGTGAACATCACAGGTAACATCTACAGGCTCTGCTGTGCAGGGCAGAAACCCAAATCAGTGAGGTGTAAAGTGCTTAATATTCACTTAGCTCTCATCAGTTTATCAGTTTCCTGTCTGTTTTTAAAGAGAATAGAAGAAAAAAGTGATGTACAAAGCAAGGGAGAGAAACCAGGCTGGTTTCAAACCCTTTGTAATGCTGGGCTGAGGTGAGCTGGAAGCACATCCCTGCTGGGGGGAGCAGAGTGGGGCAGGGATGAAGCTGGAAAGGACTGGGATGCACATTATGCTTTTCCAGGCTGTGTTACAATTTGGGGAGCTTTCAGGCTCGTGTTTTTAAATGGAGAGACTGAGAAGGCAAATTAATTATCTGAGAAAAGGAAGTGGGTATTGCTGGAGGGAGGGCTCAGGCTCAGGGGAGCTGTGGAGTTTCCCTGGGGCTCCTTGAGCTGTGCAGAAACAGCTTGTGGCTCCAGTTTGGTGCTCCCATGTTTAAACCATCAGTGAACAGATGCATTTCCTCCATAGGGGGGACTGTTTCTTCATCCCACTGCTTTTCCAGAATCCTCAGTGCGTGTTCCTGCAGGAATGCTCCTGCCCAGGTGAGTTCACTGCACCAAGTGCTTTTCCCACGAGTGCTTTCCAGGACTGCTGCCCAGAGAATGGCACAAAACTGCTGCTGAACTCCCTTCCCAATAATTCATTCTCCTGTTTTTGATATACTGAACTACCCACCTTGCACTCTGTGCTCTGCTTCAGGTGGTCACCCAAAGAAGTCTGGAGTAATGCGAATATGGGAGGTAAAACTCAGTGTGTGCTGGACTGTGGTGGAGGTCTGGTGCTGTGCTGTGTGGCTGGTGGTCTGCAGGACAGCTACTGCCAAAAAAACAACTTAAATTGCTTGTTTTTCACCCTGAGGGGTCCCAGTTTCACTAATTATCACTGCAAAGGACACCTCAAGGTGAAAATCAGCAAGTGTGTCATATATCTCAGCAAAAAGATAGTTTCATTCACTGGTAACTGTGAGGGGGAATTTAAGGCATGTGGAGTAACTAATCAGATTGGAACTTGCCTCAGAGACTGGGGCTAGGGCCTGTGAGGTTTGTTTACAAGAGGGGATTTGCATGGAGGAGAGACCCCTTCAAGCAGGCTCTTTACATTAATTGCTTTGAGGCTGCCCTGCCTCAATGAACAGATGGCTTTATTTCCCTCACGGTGCTCCAGGCCACGTGGGGGGATTTCCTCTCCAAACCCGCCGTGGGCAGCGGGGACAGGCACCCAAAGTCCCACCCTGTGCTGTGCCAGGGCGGCAGTGCCTGGTGGGGCAGGGGCACCGGGGGCTCCCCAGCCCCACGGCTGCTGGCTCAGCATCCCATAATGGCACTGTTGTTAAAGGAGGGGGCAGTGTCCAGCAGGTCCCTGCTGTCCCTCCATGGGAACGGGGAGCCTGGTGATTTCCATCCAGCTCACCCAGAAGCAGAAAGGGCAGGTTTGTGTTCCCGATGGGCAGCGGGGCCACGGCCGAGCTGGGCGCGCTCCTGGGGCTGGGGTGTTGCTCCTGCTGGGGGAAGAGCAGAGACTCAGCAGGGCCAAAGCTGTCCCTGGGTGATGGCAGTGCTTCCCCTGGCTTTGGGACACACAGTTCCTCCCCGCTGGCACCGCTGGTGATGCCTCACACCTGCTGCAGCACAGAGCTGTTTGCTCCTGGAGCATCCCTGGGGCTCCTCTGGGCTCCCTCCAGCAGCTGCAGGTCCCTCCTGGGCTGGGGACCCCAGAGCTGGACACAGAGCTCCAGGTGGGGCCTCAGCAGAGAGGAGCAGAGGGAGGCATCACCTCCCTCGTCCTGTGCCCACCCTTCTCTTGGGGGTGGCTTTCAGGTGATGAAGGCTCGGCGCTCCCTGGCAGCACCGTGGGGTTTCACAAGGCTGAAGGGTGAGGAGATGTTCATCGGACAGATGTTCATTGGACAGATGTTAATTGGACAGATGTTAATTGCTCCACCCTCGGAGCAGGCGGGCTGCAGCGTGGCCTCGGTTCCAGGCCTGTGCTGAGTCTTTATTTTATTTTGGTTTTGTCAGTGTTGCTAAGAGATGATTCCTCCTGGAAGCTGCGGGACCCACACGGATGCAAACTGGCTGAGGAGGGAGGGAGGCTCCCTGAACCCCAAAGGGAAATGAAAATCTCTCAGCCAGCTACACACAGGCACTCCCAGAAAAGCAGTGCTGGGCTCAGGATATGGCCATTTCCCAGGATGGTCCTGGAGCATGGCACCTCCTGGCACTGTTTGCAGTGTCCTTTCCTAATGAAACTGGGTTTTTGTGCTTTTCATAGGCTGCAAATGGCTATGCACATTCCTAAATATTTTCCTACTTCCCTTTTCGGATGTCTAACATTATGTATTATTTTCTGATACTTACCTAACCCGGGAAATCTGTTTTCCATCTCACTTCAGCCAAGGTTTTCTTTTAAACCAGTCCTTCCCAGTGTTTTCCTGTAACACTTCTGGTTCGCTGAGTGAACTTTGCAGTGCGAGGGTAAACGAAAGTGAAAATGTATTGCTTGTCACACACTGCCTGTTTAGAGAGGGTTTGGGTTTTTTTTTTCCCCCTCTGGATTTGAAGAGGGAGATATAAATCATTGATTTCAAACCAAGGTAATTTAACAAGATTATAGGAGAGGGAAAATCCACTTCCTACCCAAAGCAACAGCCTCTTAGGTCTCTCCACCTACACAAGCCATGTGCATCCTCCGAGCTGCCCAAGATCCTCTTTTGTGTTTTTCTGGCAGGACTGTGGTGTAATAATTGAAGTCCATATGCAAAGCTTTCTTGGTGGGTCTTTTAATTACTTTGTAATTGGTCAGGGAGTTGCCATCCCTCAGCCCCCAGGCTCCTCTCTGTGTGTGCAAAGTCCCCGGCCTGAAGGGGTGTTCACAGCTCAGAGTCCCAGCTCAGAGGGGTGTGATCAGGGGCTGCCTTTTTGTGCCATCCCCCTTGTAACCCACATGAGCAAGCTGTGCTTTCCCTGTTGGGGTGAAGCTCTGGGGTGGGGCAGCAGAGGGGTTTGTGCTGCAGGGGGATGCTGCATCCCAAGGGCTCTGCATCAGAGCAAAGGGCAGGAGAGAGGGATGGCGAAGGGAATGCTCATCCCTGGCTGGAGTTCTGGTGTCCAGTCGTGGGAAGCCTTTGTGCTGACCCCAGGGGGAGCATGGCACAGCAGAGCTCCTCACTCACAGCACTGGCACACCTAAAACTCCGGCGCTGGCTGGGCTTAGTGACTGCATCCAAACTCACTTGGCCCTTGCCATGATGTTCCCCCTTCTCCTGAGGGGTGGTGGCTCCCAGGTTACCCAGGGCAGGACGCAGAGGCTGTGTCTGTGTTTCTGAGCCCAAATACTGAGTTCTAGAGACAGCTACAGCCCCGGCTCTCAGTGGCACTGCCACACCTGAGGGGGTATCACATTAAATGCCCTCAAAATAACAGATATCCTGCTCTTGCTGTTCCCATTCTCGTTGGGAGTCAGGACTCCCACCAGGCACAGGGACTGGAATCAAGAGATCTCTTTTCTGGATGTAGCAAAGCACTCATAATCCTTTGATTCTGGGAGCTGGAGCTCAAAGCCCTGTGACACAAACATGGGCGTCTCTTGGGCTGTCAGTTCAGCAGAGACATGTCACCAAAAGAGGTGTCCTGGAGCCTGCCCTGCTCCCACTGGCAGGACAGGCTTCCAGTAATGAATTTCCAATGAAATGTTTTTCTAATTATAGCAAATTATTTTTACAAACATTTTCCTGGGAAGAGAGTTTGAAACTGGGGCCAAAAAGGAGAAGACTGACATTTAGGCAGCGCCTGAAAAAAAAAGTTAAAGATGGATTGCACGCTAGTTGGCTTTTATCATCAGGCCAACCTGTAAACTTCAAATTAATGGGTTTTAAGGAAGGTTGTTCTGGTATAATCAGTTTGTGTCATTGAAAATTGGAATGCTTGGAACTGTGCCATCAAACCCAGCTCTTCCCTCTGCCCACAGGACACCCTGGTGGCACTGGAGAAGGGTGGGTGGCAGAGGTGACAGCCAGCAGCAGGTCACTGGCAACACTGGTACAGCCTGAGCAGAATCTCTCATCCAACAGCCTCCAAGGCACATAATTTTGTATTTATTCTCCTTTCTAGACTCTGCAGTGAAGTTCTGTTCCTTTTCCAGAGCAGAGCCACTTCCAGTTGCACATGCTCTCGGTTTTGGGGGAAAAGAAGGAGTAATTCTTAGGTACCACTAGGAGAAGTGTGACCACCCATGGCTGGCTGCCCCACGCCCCACAAGCACGAGGGCAGCCCGCTTGTGCTGATGGAGAGGGCTCAGCTGTGGCAGGCTCAGAGCTGCCTGCTCTCTTTTCCAGGAGAGATTCCCACTGGAAGCACAGGGGCTGCCAGTACCGTGCTGTTTGTGAGCATGCCTATCTTCCCATGGCTCTTGAGCTCAGCTGGGGAATTTAATTAGAAGTCAACCATGGAAAAATCCATAATACTTCCATAGAGGTGGTGTGGGCTGTGTGCAACTGAGGGATAATCTTAATGCAACCCTGAATGTAGGTTATTGTTCAGCAGGAAGGAGTTGGTTGATTATTCCTAAAACAGAAAAAAAAAAAAAAATAGAGAAAAAGGCCATCCCCAGCCAAAACCCCACGCAGGGCACAAACCCTGGGCAGTGGGAAGATGTGCTGCCAGGGATGGCTCTGGTCAAGGGCTGGGCTGGGGTTTATTGTGGGTCACTGGCACCCTGGGCACAAAGGTGGCCTAAGGGAGCCCTGGAATAACGCAGGTGGTGGATATTTTATGGCATGTGCTGATTTGCTTGAGGAGGAATTCGAGGTAGAAGGAAGGGTGGTAGGTGCTCCTCTGGAGACCCATTGCAGCCCTGGCTGGGGTGGCTCTCACTAAAGCACCCAAGGGTTAAAGATGGGCCTTTTCCCTGCCCCCCAGCGAAGGTAATTACCCCCCATCTATTTAGCAGGGGAAGAATCTGCCATTGAGCAGACGGGGCGTTCGGGAGAGCCCTTCAGCCCCAGCACTATCGCATTTCCCCGGCGCATAAAGAGCGGAGCCGTTTCCGCTGGCGGGGCCATAATGGAGGTATCTCTTTACAAAGCCCCCACTTCAGGCCAGCTGAATGCCTCTGCCGAGCCTCCCAAATCCCGCAGCCCTAATCCCTTTAGCAACAAAGATCTGTTTCTTTGCTTAGCATGAAGTAGACCTCAGAGGCCGGTGTGTGCCTTGGCCTGTAGGCCAAAAGCCTCCTGTTTACAATTTCCCTATTCCTGTTTTTAATGTTGTTCTGAGAGCAGCCACAAAGGGCCGGTTTTGTCCAGCAGGAACAAGGGAGCTATTAGAGAGGGACGGAGGAAGGAAGGAAGGGAGATCCAAAAGGAGCAGCCCAGGAGGGATTAGCATACACAGCTGTTCCCTCAGGGACAGGAGCTTTATGCTTTTTTATAATTTCCCTCTCATTTACATTTTTTAATATCTGGTTTCCTTGTTTCCAGCCCCCCTTCCCCCTTCGTCTCCAGGACCATCTGCCCATTTTATTGGATTTTTTTTTGTTTTTCAGGCAGGCGCATCCAGCCCAGGGTGTTCACTGGCTCCAGCTTAAATCCTGCAATCCCTGTCAACCGTGGGCTTGCTCACTTGAAGGCCTCTCTCTTGCCTGGCTCGTTTTGTGCCATGACCCTCCATCCAGCCCCATCACCTCTCCCTGGTGCAGTGGGAAGGCAAAGCTGAGCATCCCTGGATGGGGCTGCCCAAGGCGAAGGGTTTTCATGCCTGAATTGACATTGTTCTTGGCTCTGCCCAGGCCAGAGGGGAGAACAGCTGAGCTGTTGACAATATTGTTTCATAGACTGCTCAAAAGCAGCGCCTGTTTTCCAGAAGTGCAGTGAAACATTCATGAGTAGGGGACGTGGCGCAGCTCCGGAGCCCTGCAGGGGACAAGGGACAGTCGGGGTTTTGGATATGCACATCCCAGCTCATGTGGGGTTTTGGCAGGACACACCTATCTCATTTTCACTCCCCTCTTCTAAGGTGTGCTCCCTCAGGTACCCTGGTTTGAGGGCCAGCAGGGACATGTCCCAGCTCCAGGGCAGGTGAGGTGCTGCCCTGCTTTGCCTGGCTCTCGTGAGCTCTTTCCTTCTGTAGGGTGCATAAATCCTGGTGGAAAGCTGTGGAGCTGCAAAAGTCCTGTGCCTGCCCTGGGGTCCCTCAGGACAAGATGAAATGGCCTCAAGTTGCACCAGGGAAGGTTTAGGTTGGATATTAGGAAAATTTTTTCGTGGAAAGGTTTGTCAAGCGTTGGAACAGTCTGCCCAGGGCAGTGGTGGAGTCATCACCTCTGGAAGCGTTCAAAAAATATGTGGATCTGGCACCCAAGGACATGGTTTGGTGGAGAACATGATGGTGCTGATGGACTGATGGTTGAATCTGATCTCAGGGGTCTTTTCTCACCTTAACAATTCCCCAGTTCAATGTGATTCCATGATTTATGCCAGTGGAGAAATAGATGGAGTAAAGCTGGATGCTAGGAGTCTAAACCTTTGCTAATCCACCTTAAATCTGGACATTTATTGGAAAGAAGGGAATAGCGTGGCAGGTTTTTCCCTCTGTGCAGAGGAGAGGTCGTTCATTTGTCCTTGTCCAGCTCCCCTTTGGTTATTTCCAGAGCTCCAGCCTTTTCCTTGTGTGGAAGTTCCGTAAGTCCTTCTGAATAATGACCAGTTCTTTTCCCAGCACAGGATCACTCCAGAGCTCATCAAGATTAAATAGACATATATTTTCTACAAACAGACACTCTAAGCAGAATTGTACCCTGGCTGTAGCTAAATGTGGGGATAAATCAGAATTTGAGTTTTGCCGTGATGTCTGTGATTGTTCCCCTGTATCTCTGGCATAAGGGATATAAAAATACTTATCAAGTACATTGTACATCCAGGATGTCTCAGCTCTTGCATGATTTTGTCTGCATTTCTCAGGAGTTAATATTTGAGGTTTCTTCTAGGGATGTGTCAAAGGAAAAGCTGGATTTGAGCTCCATTCAGAAAGTTCTCCCATATCCAGAATTACTTAGTGTTTATAAAAGTAATTTGGTTCTGCGGAAGATGTTTAATGAATCTCCTGGAAATGGGAGGTTCTGTCCTGTTGAGCAGAGCCTGGGACCTGAGCAGGGCTGTGGTTTAACATCCTCCCCACTCACCCAGGGACGTCCAGCCTAAACCCTTCCTTCCTGCCCAAAGTGGAATTATCATTAACTCATAACTAGTTTTCAAGAAGAACATTTTTTTTTTTTTGTAGGCTGTGGAGTTCTTCCAAGAATTTTTCAATTTTTACAAATGAAAATATAAGCTCAGCCAGATGCCAGCTAAAATGCAGCTCTGTTACACCAGCCAGCCCAGGCACCACAGGCTCAGCACCATGACCTTTCAAGCAGCTTTTCTAGAACAAGCTGGGAGAACACTCTCCAAAAAGCCACAATTGCAGCTGCTCTCATTACTTATAACATCCCTGATGGAGAGGAATTTAAAAATAATTCTTAAGGAACTTAAGCTTCAACAGCCCCCAGTGGGCTCAGTTTATGTGCAGTGCAGGCTTCCCTCGTGGAATTACAGACTCGGGATGGTGATTATAGTGTTGATGATAATGTACATTTTCTAAATCATTACTTCTGTAAGAATAAAATAAAATAAAAGCAGTGAAGCCTTTGTTTCACTTGTCTCATGCAGATGAATGGGTCAGGGATTTAGCCACTTGTTTCTAAAATCAGACACAAATTTTAATGTTGTCTCCACATATTTATTAAGCTAACAAGTTTATTACATATGTAAAATGCATTTGCACACACTGTATTTCAAATCAATAGAATAATTTGAGTCATCAGCTTTGTAGATGCATAATTATATGTTACTTCCTGGATTTTTATAATAGTCCAAGCTGGTATTTAATTAAAAACTGGCACTTGGGATCCAGTTTCTTTAGGGTTTTGTGTATGGAAACCTGGACCCTCATTTCAATATTTTTGTTAATACCTTGCAGCTTTCCTGACTCCACACCCATCCTCTGCTCTGAGGCTGGCTTGAGGGTGCAGGGTAGGGCTGTGGTCCTGTTGAACTCAAGAGATCAAACCACCATTAAATCCAATTTATTTTACTAGAACCAGCAAAGATTTTGCACCAACACTGTCAGGACACTTCAGTCGTGATGGAACGATATTTTTTCTATCTATGAATTTTCTGCTCTTAAATGAATTCCAATAAATACATTGAGCTATGGATAAGAATTGTTCTGCCTCTTCCCCTTCTTTAAGATGGAAACAAGATATGTTTTCATTAAACCCCTTTATTTTTACTCATTTCTTTCTGTTCCTCCTGTTACGCAGCACTTTGGTTTTCAGATCTGTCACCTGCTAAAGCCATGGTTCTGCTGAGACTCTGGTCCCCTGGCAGCAGCAGGATATTGAAGGATTTGAGGTCTCTGAGCAGCCACAGCCCCCTGCTCTGACCCTCCTTTCCAGCCCAGACACAGCTCCCTCAGCCCTGCATTTCCTCCAGGTAAGACTTGGTTTCCTACAGGTCTCGTTTCTGACACTCCATCTTTCCTTTCACATTGTTTTGTCCCGGCAAGAGGCTGCAGGGCTGGCTCCTGTCCCATGGGATGCTCCCAGGGGACCCAGCCCTGGTGTTTAACCCACAGCCATGGGGACAGGGATGCTGTTCCAGAGGGGAGGATGGGAACCACAGCTCTGCTCTCCAGAGGATGCTGCTGGCTCCTCCAGCACATTGTTCTGTGCTGGCAGGAACAGTCAGGGCTTGCTCTTTGCTCCAGGAAATTCCCTGTGTTCCCTCGGTACCCGGCTGCCCCAAGTCCCTTTCTGCTGCCACAGCAGTGCATCCCAACACCCACACACAGGACTGCTGTCCTGGGGTGGATTTTCTTTAGGGCTGACTTGGGAAGTGTGCCCACAGGAAATGAATGAATAATTCAATAATTTGTAGCTGGTTGGAGAGCTGGAGTACCTCCATGCTCTGGCCAGGGTTTGGAAAGTTGATGAGCGCATGGAATGTTGGGCTGGGTCCTCTTTCATCCCTCGTAATATTCCCCCACAGCTTTGGGAAGCCGTGGGCATTTGGGAAAAGGTGCCCTGTGCTCTCTGAGTGGGGTGTCTGCACCAGCAGGACCAGGCTGTCCCAGTAAGGATGGGGGAACTGGGGTGTGCCGCGGCTCCGGGCACCAGATCCAGAGGAGAGGCTTCCTCTTGCTGGTGTGTGCTTGCCAAGGCAGCCTGGAGGAGAAAACAGAGCAGGGAATCAAATAGAAAATCCGGATGTTTGGTGGAGGAGGGAGAGCTGGGGAGTGGAGTGAAGGCGGCCGGGAAAACCGTGGGGTGTTCTGCAGCCTGAGAGGGGAAAGGGGGGTGACAAGGTCTGGGACAGTGCCAGGGAACAGGAGGAGGCAGAGACCGTGCAAAGCAGCTGGGAAGAAGCCTTCTTTGCGGGAGGAAATGTTATTATTAGTGCTCAGTTTCCTGGACAAAAGATTCTTGTCTATTTAAATACTTCAGCTTCACGGAGCTGCAGTTCTCCAGACACAATAAAATCTGCCTTTTCTCCCTGACATTGTCATTTCCTGCTGGCAGCAGGTGGCTACGGCTCCTGTGCTCTGGAGTAGGACATTACAGGGCCAGGGAGGAAAGCCCTGGGGACAGGGGCTTTGTCCCCTGTGCCCCCTCACATCTGTCCACGGAGCTGCTGCTCTCTCACAGCAGTGCAGATGCTGCTGATAGAGAGATTAAGATCTATCAGATTTGAATTAAATTGGCAAAAGCATAAAAACATTTAAAAGTTGCATATCTTGATAGAAGCCACACTTAAGAAACCTTCTGGGCCATCCTCAGGCTTCCTCAGCCAACCATGGCAGCAGCAAACTGCAGAAGCTCACTAATGCCAAATCATCACAGCTGATGGATAATTGGAATTATTCTTTCCATCCAGGCATGCACAAAAGCCACACAGGGGTGGGAGTTGCTGTTGTGGGGGGAAGAGATCCAAGTTCTGTGCAAGGTGATGCTCACACCTGAGCTGTCTCTGGTGAGTGAGGTGAGGTGCTGCCCTGGCCCTGGTGTCTCCATGTGATCTCCTCTGAGTGCTTCAGCAGGTCAGGCTCTTTTCACAGAAAATCCAGGTGATTTCCTGTGATAGGTGAGAAATACTTTTCTTTTCCTACCCGTCTTGAAATGTTAAAATCTGACAACAATAGTATGGAATTTTCTTTGTACAATCCTGATTTTTTTTCCTGTATTCATGTAGCTTGAGTTTAAAATCAGATCTATCCCTATGAAGATAGAAATGGGACTTTTATTCCGTAAAAAGATGGGAGATGTCTCACTCTGCTCTTTTCCTGATTATAATCATTGCTGGTTCCAAGCCCTGCAAGACTTTGAGAAGCCAGCCTTCCTGAATGTATGACAAATATATCACAGAATCACGGAATATCCTGTGTTGGAAGGGACCCACAGGGATCATCGAGTCCAACTGCTGGACCCGATATAAATATATATTTATATTGAATTACTCCAGAAGTGCAGATGTGCTCAAAGCAGCGTGAGGGAGCCGTGGAGGGGCTCGTGGCTGTCACGAAGGACACACAGGATGCACAGTTGCTAAACCACTAAAAGCACGTCCTGTTCATCTCAGTGGGGAGTGTTTCTGTGTTGGGATTCTGGGAAACTGAGCAGCTCACTCACAGTGAGTGAACAAACACAGCCAACCTGCAGCCATGCCAGTCAGACACGGATTTCAATCAGGGACTTGTGGAAGATAACAGCAGCCATTCTTTAAATGCAAAACACTTGGGGCTGAGCCGCGGCTGTTTTATAGGTGTGAGTTTGATGTGCTGGTTTTGTCAGGGTGGGTGAAGCTCCAGCCGTGTGTGGCCTCCAGCCTCAGCACTGATGTGTCAGCCCTGGCAGTTCCTACTTTGATTTCACATCAGCCTGCACGGCTCTGTGCTGGACCTGTGCTTCTGCACCGGCTCCATCCACCCCTGAGCTCCGAGATTGTCCCCCACTGCCTGGGGTCCTGTTCCCTTCACCCCACTGCCTGGGGTCCTGTTCCCCTCACCCCACTGCCTGGGGTCCTGTTCCCTTCACCCCACTGCCTGGGGTCCTGTTCCCCTCACCCCACTGCCTGGGGTCCTGTTCCCCTCACCCCATTGTTTGGGGTCCTGTTCCCCTCACCCCACTGCCTGGGGTCCTGTTCCCTTCACCCCACTGCCTGGGGTCCTGCTCCCCTCACCCCACTCTCTGGGGTCCTGTTCCCCTCACCCCACTGCCTGGGGTCCTGTTCCCCTCACCCCATTGTTTGGGGTCCTGTTCCCCTCACCCCACTGCCTGGGGTCCTGCTCCCCTCACCCCATTGTTTGGGGGTCCTGCTCCCCTCACCCCATTGTTTGGGGGTGCTGTTCCACTCACCCCACTCTCTGGGGTCCTGTTCCCCTCACCCCATTGTTTGGGGGTCCTGCTCCCCTCACCCCACTCTCTGGGGTCCTGCTCCCAGCCAAGCCTGGCCTCCCCTCTCCCGTGAGGATGAGGGAACAGCTCTGCCTCCCTGCTCCTGCTTTGCCCGCGGGTGGGGAAGGAGTCACTTCAGACCATGGCCGTGTGTCCTGATCCGGGAGTGCTGAGGGAACTCGGGGCAGCAGGAGCTGCTGTTGGGGTGCGTGGAGGGCTTTGGGAAGCAGAGGAGTGTCCAGGGCCAGGCTGTCAGCAGTTCCCTGCCTTCCTGGGGGCACAGGAGCTCCAGTCTCTGGCCAGGGACCGCCGCCCCCAGCCCTTTCTCTCTGGAAGGCTGTGCTGAGAGGTTCCTCCGTGCAGCTCTGCAGGGCTCTGCTGTGAGGACATCGCTGCTTGTGCTGGCCCACTGTCCCTGCGCCTGGGGAGGTGACAGCTGCCACAGCTGCTGTCTTGGGGCAAGGACAGGCACCCAGGGACTCCTTCCAGGCTGGGCATAGGAGCAGGCAGCAGGCTCAGTGCAGCTGAGAACGTGGCCAGCAGCAGGAGTTGCTGAGAGGGAGAACTCGTGCCAGAGCTTGCCCGTGGCAGCAGGAGCCCAAGGGATGAGGGATTTTCTTTGCCCTCCAGACCAGCTCTGCCTCTCCCTGTCCCCGTGGCCGTGGGGCCAGCAGTGGCTCCGGGGTGACTGTGCAGTGCACGTTGGCCCTGGTGATGAGCTGAGCCGCTCAAGCAAAGCATCCTAAAATAGGCTTCATATGTGATGCAGAGGAACCCAAGCAAAACAGAGCCCAGCCAACCCCAAATTTATGCTTGTGGTTACTGAAGCTTGTGAGATCAATTTTTTGTTTACTTAAAACTGATTTCAAAGAGGCTTTTTTTTTTTTTTTTCTTTCTCTCTTTTAATTCTCATTCTTGATCCTTGGGCTGGGGGATGGTCATGGCACTGCTCCAGCTGGGGCTGAGCATCCTGCTGTCATCATCACAGAGCAGCTCTGTCCCAAAATGCCCAGAATGAAGGTCCTGGTGAGGTGGGGGAGCACTGTTACACCCCAGAACAGGACCTGTGGTCGCTGTTCCATTGGCACATCCCAGCAGTCACCCACAGCATCCCGAGAGATTCTCTTGTTTTCATGACAACATGGAAAAGTTGTTATCAGTGGAGCTTTTTGTTTTTTTCCTATTTCTAACTTTTGAAAATATTTAAGCTAGGAAGTGTTAAAAGCACAAGTTCAGTTGAAAAAAAAAGAGGAAAAAAAAAAAGCAAAAAAGAAACAAAAACCCCCAAAGCCCACAGAGCCTCTGGAGCTGGCAGAAGCCAGAGCACAGAATCAGCACTGGCTGATTCCATCTCTTTGTCATCCCACATGTGGGGTTTACCCCAGTGGATAGGAAAGCCTCGAAAGCCCAAACTGCCATATTTCAGGACAAACTGTATAGAAAATAAACATATGGGATAAATAAAGCACAGGCAGGAAGCGACGACTGTGGGACAGAGACCTGAGCTGCTGCTGCCCACAGCCCCCAGCTCCTGCTGCTGGAGACCCTCCCGAGCCTTGCAGGGCAGGGAAGCGAGGGAAGCACCCAGCTCTTTTCTGTTTTCAGGAATCCCTGGCTGCGTGGCCCCCTTTTCAGCAGAGAATTCCTGCAGCCCCAGCGTTTGAACTGGCCGAATCCCCGCGGGGCCGGGGCCAGCAGCTCCGTCTGGCCAGGACCCATCGTCCCCTGGGCGCTGATGTGCTGAGTGCCCCGGTGCCAAGCCCAGATGGAGCTGTTCCCCGAGCAGATTCCTTCCTCCGGCTCCTTTTATTTCTTCTTTTCTTCTCATTTTCAACACTTATTAGGAGATTTGTCAGTGGTACGCGTGGCGTCCTGGTGGCAGTTTGTGTTGGCCTCCTTGGGGTCCCTGTGCCCCGAGGGGACGAGGACTGTGTGGGGACAGGGCCAGGCAGCACAGCCTGCCAGGGGGGACAGCCCAGACTGTCAAGAAAACCCCCAAAGGAATGGAAATAGCAGTGGGGGAAAATCCTGGAGAGAACGGGGTGGCCGGTGCTGCTGCTGTCAGTCTGTCTGTCTGTCCCTGCGGAACCTCAGCGCTGCTGGCCGCGGCCATTGTGCTGTGTGACTGCTTTTGGACGGTGTTCAGGCAGCAAAGTGGGGCAGGAGCCACGCTCCAGGCTGCTTTAACTCTTCTGGGGTGTGATTTGTGGCCGGTTGCAGAGACAGGTGGGCTGGCAGATGGGAGGGCAGCAGCGGGGCTGGAGCTGTGGCAGGGCCTGGGAATGTGGGCAGCGCCTGAGAGAGCAGTGAGGGACAGCAGAACCAGGATTTTACTAAAAAAAAAATGAGGTCTAAGCCTGCATTTTGGTGAGGAAGGAGAAGAGGTGGGTTTGGAGGGTTTGGAGGAACAGAATGGAACAGCTCCTGGCTGGGGGAGCAGGACAGACCATGGAGCTGCTCTGCACGTGCTGGGACCCATCCCGTGGGCACAGAATGGATGAATGTGTCCCAAGCGTCAGGAGGGAGGAAGATCTGCTCCAGAAAGCCAGCCCAGAGCAGGCTGGGGGAGCAGAGGGCGTTCAGGAGCCGTGGGGACCTCTCTGCTCCTTGGTGGGGACAGTGTTAATCGCTGGGGCTTAGCGGGGCCGGGAGGAGGAAATGGTTCTGTGTCTAGATGGGCTTAACGCAATGTAAACCCTGCGGTGCACTCAGAAAGTTACAGCCTGACGTGTGAAGGAGCTGCTCCCCGGCACAGCAGCGTGGGCTGAGGGTTTCCTCCCTCACAACAGCGTGGGCTGTTGGTGGAGCTAAAGCTGCTGCACAGTGGCCGTGTGCCTTTTCCTCTGGACAAAGCATCTGCAGTGACAAGTGACATCCTCAGGGATGCCCTTCCCAAGCTCTTTCTTACACAGGTTGTTCGGCTAGGAAAAAAAAATAATTATTTTGTATTGTGGAAAACTTGTCCAGATTCTGAGGAAAATTGGTAAAACAGTGTTTTAGTTATAATTCATTGCGCTCTGTCTCATTTTGGAATCACTTTTTTGGCCAGGGTACATCTGGCCAACGACGCTGTGATTGTGCCCCAGGCCTTCCTCTTGGTTCTCATTTAGGTTAGAAAAGTAATTAAAGGAGGGTAAAAAAAGAAGTGACAGAGTTACTGACTCTCTTCCCAAAAGTGAAGGGTTTAGCCCAAACTCCTGCTAAGAAAATAAACAGAATTTCTCTTTTTTTTGTTGCAAGCTCTTCCCACATATTGAATTTCCATGCTCAGTGACAAGGGGGATGTGCTCGAGTGAGCAGCAATTGGATTCTGATGGCTTTGAGTTGTGCTTGGATTTGCTTTGGAAAGCTGGGGCTGTCCTTGGAGAGCAGGGTTTGGACCTGAGCTGGAGGCCTTGCTCTCCAAGGAGCACAAACCTTGCAGACTGAGTTATCGAGCTGTAACTTCTATGGCTGTGCCTGGAAATTATTTTCCTGCCCAGTGTCCTGCCCAGCAGAGCTGTGACAGAGCCCATCCTCCCCTGACTGGGCCAACACTGCTAGTCTGAGCCTGAAAACCATTTCTAATTGAGGCACGTCGCAGAGGTTGGCTCTTGTGGCACGTGTGGGTGGGAATGTCCTTCCCACCTTCCTCCTGCAAGAAGAGGAGACCCATGTTGGGATGATTTCTGCACAAAGCAGTAAATCTGGGCTAGTGGGGAGTGTTTGAGCGCGTCCCAAGTGTACCCACCACCAGACCCCTCTGACGCAGGGCTGTGCTGGGCAGGGATGAGCCCTGGCAGTGGGGTGGGAGATGCTTTGGTGGTCACCACGAGCATCAGGGCTCCTCTGGGCAGCTGGGGGTGACAGCAGCTGGTCCCCGGGGAAGCGCTGAGGGAGCCAGGGGGCTGAGGATGCTCTGTGCCTGGGGTGATAAATTGATAAGCGTGTCGTGGCTCAGCTCCGGAAGCAGGCAGGGAAGGATGTGAGTGGCAGAGGATTCATATCCTGGAAACGCCGCCGTGTCACGGCCGGGGAATTCAGCAGGATAAATGCATTTGCCTGTCCTGCTGCAGACAATCTGCTTAATGTGGGAAGCAGAGTTTCCTGTAGCACCGAGCCAGAGGGAAGGGAAAACCCGGAGAGGCAGGAAGGGCCAGGGAGAATTAAGCAGGTAAACCCATTAGCAGTGACCACCTCTTTGTGCGGGGATTACACAAAGCTGCTGCCTCTGGATGCTCAGCGCCTGGGGAGGAGCCTGGGCTGCGAGTGGGGGCTCTCCCCTCTCCTGAGGGGCTCGACCCCGGAGCTGGGATTAGCCCTTGCCACAAGCCGCCCTCACTAGCCAGAACAAATTGCTGCCCGTGCTGAGGGGGAGCCCAACCTGCAAGAGCCGTGCTGATGCTGTGAGGCAGAGCTTTGGCAGGCTTTGCTCAGCAAATCCCGCCGTTCTTCCCAACGGGACCTTCCTCATGGAAATCGCTTCTCTTTAAGGAACAGATTTCCACCGTTCTACTACTCTGGACAGAGGTTTACCCCAGCTCCCTCCTCAGCTGGGAATTCTTCAGATTCTGGTTCTAAAAGCAGAGTCAGGGCACAAAGGGGAATAGCTGTGCTGTCCCAAGAGCCTCTTTCAGTCAGGACATCCCGAAATGGTTTGGCACAAGCCTGGGTTAGTGGGGAGGGAGCTCTGGGGTGCAGAGGAGGGGGCAGGGGGAGGGTGTGTGGAGGGGGGGACAGTGCCAGGGAGAGCTGCAGGGATGGGCATCACCAGGGGCCAGGCCAGGGCTGTGGGGCTCCCTGGAGCCTCCGAGGGGACAATGCTGCCCGAGCTCGTGGTGGCCAGCACAGCGTCCCAGGGCTCCCATCCTGCGTGTGTCCTCCGGCAGCCTTCCCAGCGCGCCAGCCACAGGAAAGCAGCAGAAACCCAAGCTTTCCTTTTGCTCGGATTCCCATCGGTTCCCAGCCTTTAATAACAGACCGTTCCCGGCTCCCTCCCGGCTTGGTTTGGCCGCTGGGGCCGGGCTCTGTCTCGGGGCCAGGCGGCCGCGGGGTGCGAGGAAGAGGAAGGAGGGGCCGCGCTGCGGGGTGAGCGCTTCTGCGGGGCCGCGGCCCCTCTCCCCCCTCCTGCTGCCCACGGGGGTCCCGGCAGCCCCGGCCCCACGCGGGGCTCCCCGGGGTGGCCGCTGCGGCTCCTGTCGCTCCGTCCTGCTCCAGATGCTGAGCCAGATGTCGGCGCTGCCGCCTCCGCCCGCCGCGGATGCCCGGTCCCGCTCCGGCGCCTCGGCACCGCCACCTCCCGGCATCGCGGCGGCTCCGTGTCGGCCTGAGGAGCTGTTTGTTTATTTCCTTTATTCCTCGGTGCCTCCGGGCATCCCGCAGGGGACGCGCGGTTCCCGTGTGCTCAGCCCGGGTTTATTTATTTCCCTTTTTGCGCGATGCCTCCCGCCCTGCAGCCCGGCCCTGCCCAGTAACCCTCGCACAGCACGCTCGGGCTCGCAGCGCTTCCCGGGAAAGATATTCACGTGTAATGGTTTTATTAAATCTTATAATTCTCCTTTTTTGCCTCTCACGCTAAGGACAAACACCCCGGGGTGGTTTCTCCGGGCAACGCTGGCTTGTCCGTCTGTCTGAAGCAATTACTTGGCTTCCCCGGGGATTATTTTTCAGACCAGGTGTTGACATTTTTCCCCAGCTGGGTGTCAAGCCGTACCTGCGGGGGCGGTTTCGGAGCAGCAGAAGCCTAACGAGAGAGTGCCCTGGGTTAATGAGGTGTTGCAAGACAGCCCAGCTAAATCCAGCCTTACACGGCCCAACTTTCCAGTTTAATTAGAAACCTGGATCTCCTGCTCATGCATTAATTCACTTTTTTGACTTGAGTGACAGCTCAGCCTCTCACAGGGAAGGTGGCTGCTGTGTTTAAGCATTGTTGGCTGTCCTCATCCCCCTGCCTCGCCCGGCTTTGTGCTCGCCATGGGAATGTCACGCTGTGCCCACCAGAGCAGTGAGCCGGGCAGCGGCTGGGTGCCTCTCTTGGCCAAGAGGAGCAGCTGGGGCCCGCAGGATCGGCAGAATCCACCTTTCCCCTCTGTTTCCTTGTGGGCCCCGCAGGATCAGCAGAATCCACCTTTCCCCTCTGTTTCCTTGTGGATCCCACAGGATCAGCAGAATCCACCTTTCCCCTCTGTTTCCTTGTGGGCCCCGCAGGATTGGCAGAATCCACCTTTCCCCTCTGTTTCCTTGTGGGCCCCGCAGGATCGGCAGAATCCACCTTTCCCCTCTGTTTCCTTGTGGGGTCCACAGGATCAGCAGAATCCACCTTTCCCCTCTGTTTCCTTGTGGGCCCCGCAGGATTGGCAGAATCCACCTTTCCCCTCTGTTTCCTTGTGGATCCCACAGGATCAGCAGAATCCACCTTTCCCCTCTGTTTCCTTGTGGATCCCACAGGTGGGAGGGAAGCAGCTCTGAAGGGCCACGGGGAGGGTGGCACAGACCTGGCATGGGCTCCTTCCCAGCCACGGCCCCACCACTGCCATGGCAGCTCCCCGTTTGCCTGGCAGCCCTGGGATCGCAGAGATGCTATCAGTGCTGGGAGAAGGTCTGTGCAGCAAGTGCAGAAGTTCAGGAGTGCAGTAATTAGCAGAGCGATTGGAAAGCGCAGCAATTAGTGGCTGATTGCTGCTGCAGAAATATGCAAGGCAGCCTTTTTATTCCTTCCTCCACGTGGGATGGCTGATCCCTGTTTGCTGGGAGCAGGGAGCACTTGTGTCTTGTCCCTATCCTTGATGGCAGGATAGGATGAGGGGGAAACGCTTTAAGATGAAGGATGGTAGATTTAGATTTGATATTAGAGAGAAATGCTTCCCCGGGAGGGTGGTGAGGCCCTGGCACGGGTTTTCCAGAGGAGCTGGGTGGAGCGTGGCAGCGTGGTGCTCTGGTGATGTTCTCAGCTGGCAGGAGTGGCTCTTGAGCTGCCCTTGTGCCAGCAGTGGAGAAACCCAGCTTCTCAGGGGGTTTGGGAGCCACCAAGGGGCCTCAGTGCTGTTTTTAGAGCCCCATCTGGCCAGACACAGGCAGTGGGAGGAATCCTCTGGGAATGGGCGTGATGCTCTGCCACCCTCGTGCAGCCCCTTGCTGTGGTACATCACACCCTCACGCCACCCTCTGCCACTGCCCCATCCTCCCTGGGACAGCCTCGAGGTGCCTGGAATGACTTATGGACAGCTTGTAGAAGAGACATGTTTACTTAATAAATAAATACAAATAACATATGCCAGGTACTAGCACGAAATACACACTATTGATGTTGTGAGGGAGATAAGGTCTGAGGCTGGAGCTTTGCCTAGCTCAGCTTAGCGTGCCCAGCTGGCACGAACCAGGCTGGCCCTGGATAATGGCACTGATGGTGCAATCTGGAACGGCTCGAGGGCAGGGCAGAAGCTACACACCTGGATGGATAAATGTATTAACACACAGGATCCAGGCAGGCTTTGCCTTAGGATGCCTGGGGACACAAAGTGTGAGCTTCTCTGGGAGCCGGCGCGAGCCTCGGGGACACTCCTGGGTGTGTGCCCAGGGCAGGTCCTGGGAGCTGCAGCGTGATCATGGCACACAGGGGCATGGCTGAGGGTCATGGCACACAGGGGCATGGCTGAGGGTCATGACACACATGGGCACAGGGCTGAGGGTCATGGCACACACGGACACAGAGCTGAGGATCATGGCACACACGGGCACAGGGCTGAGGGTCATGGCACACAGCTGAGGGTCAGGGCACACATGGGCACACACAGCTGAGGGTCATGGCACACACGGACACAGAGCTGAGGGTCATGGCACACATGTCACACATAGGTGAAGGTCATGGCACACAGCTGAGGGTCAGGGCACACATGGGCACACACAGCTGAGGGTCATGGCACAGAGCTGAGGGACATGGCACACATGGGCACAGAGCTGAGGGTCATGGCACACATGGCAGACATGGACACACAGCCAAGGATCATGGCACACACACATGGCACACACAGCTGAGGGTCATGGCACACACGGGCACACGGCTGAGGGCAGGGGGACATGGAGCCCCAAGGACCTCGGGAGGCTGTCAGGGCTCGTCCCCTCGTCTCCGCAAAGCTTCGTGCAGAGCGAAGGGGCTCTGCTTTGGCGAGGTTTGGCAAAGCCTTGCCCTAAAGCTCGGAGCTCTGATGAGCCCTAAGGAGGCAGCAGCAGCTGGGTTTCGGGGTTTGGGGTCTCTCCGAGCTCCGGGGCCGGGCTCAGTCGGCCGAGACGGGCAGGGGCAGGAAGAGGATCGCCTTCTGGCCGTAGTGAGTCCGCGGGCCCAGCTTGCTGTTCCCGTTCTTCTTCAGCCCCACAAACCAGTTCTTGTCCGCGTGCATTTTGGAGACGTAGGTGTTGTAATGGTTCTCCTCGAGCCTTTCCAGGAACAGACACTCCTCACCCAGTAACTGCTGAAAGAAAGAGAGCCCGGGGGAGGCACAGTGAGCCGGGGATGTTCCTGATGTGACAATCCCAGCTCAGCTCTCCCCTCTAAGATGCCGCCCAGACCCGCCTCTGACACTTCCACACCCCAGTAAAGCTCTTATTTAAACTGTGGCGTAGGTGGCCTTGATTTGCTCCCCTGGGTCACTCCTGTAGCAAGGTGCCTGTGACCTGGGAATTTTAATTGGCACTGACCAACCAGCCCCGTGCTCCATAAGCTGCTCCTGGCCCTGGCTCCTGCTCTGGCCCTGAGCTGTGTGGTGGCAGCTGCAGGCTCAGAGCACAGAACCAGAACAGTTTGGGTTGGAAGGGACCTTAAAGACCATCGAGCTCCAGCCCTTTGCCGTGGGCAGGGACACCTACACTGGGTGGCAGCTGCTGAGGGGCTGCAGAGCAGCTGCTGCTCCAGGTATGAGACACAATATTTACCAAGTGTCAGATAGGAAATACAATATTTGTCGGAGGCAGGGCAGTAAATAGCATCATTTGGTAATTTCTTTACGTCCCCCCAAAATGAAGCCAGATGCAGAGTGGCCGTGCAGCTGCCAGAATCGCAAGCAGAGCCCAGTTATTGCCTGTGGTTTGCAGTGCTCAGCTGGGAGAGGGCTGCAGCCTGCAGCCCTGTCCACGCCTGATCCCACGGGATCCTCCCACCTACCGAGCCGTAGAGCAGCCCGTTGGTGTCCATGGCCAGGTACTGCCCCGACTGGGTGCTCCTGATGTGCACCACCCCCACGCTCTCTGCGCTCAGCTGCAGCTGGACTGGGGAGAAAAGAAAACAACAGTGAAAGGAAAATAGGAAAAGAGAGAAAAAAGAGCTGCCAGGAAGTTTAGCGGGGTGTTTTGTTAAAGTCTGGCTTATAAAGAGTTTATAGGAAACAGTACAGTGTGTAATAAAAGTGTCTCCTTGTACCCTCTTCTTCAAAGAAATCCCACAGCCATCCTTTAGGAACCAAAGCCCAATTTTTCCCCTATTTTACATCAAAGGAAGGGCAGCCTTTTGGTTACGATGCTGGAATGGGACACAGGAGATTGGGGTTTTAATTCTGGCTCTAATTTACAAATTTCTCATGTGGTTTGACAAGACACTTAAGGAGTGACATATGAAGAAGTATTTTGAGAGCTAAGCCAGGGATGGGCAGGCTCCAGATGCCTGCACAGCAACCCCCTGATCCAAAGCATCCCACCCAGCCGTCTGCTGCAGCTGGATTTATCCAGAGTTGGAGATGGAGAATGGGGAAATAGAGAAGGCTGTGGCTGCAGTGACAGTGACTTGCAAATTCCAGCTGCTCCCATCTCGCAGGCAGCTCCTTTCCCTGAGATTTATAACAGCAATATTTAGGTTGGTTGGAATGAAGTACGAACGGATGTCTCGGCTCCAGCTCCTTCCTTCCTGTTTATATTTAATTTATTTATCCTCATTTAGATGAGGTAAAAGGCAGTGTTACCTCTTGGCCTGCTGGAGCACCCATTGCAGTGAAATCCTTGCTGTAATGGTTCACATTCTTCATTGTTGGCATTTCCTGCTCAGCAAATGATCGTTAATTAGGAAGCAGTGTGGCTGCAGGTTCGCAGGAGCACTCGGCCCCTGTGCTTGCCTGGCTTAGGCTGGGAATGTGCCCTGGGAAAACCCCAGCTCACCTGCATTCCCTGAGGCGCTGCACACCTGGGACCTGGCCAAGGAGCAGTGCAAAGAAAGGAGGGAAATGGGATGAAAATGATGATACTGCTCAAAAACTGTCCCTGAGAGAGGGGAGTGAGGGACCCTCCTGCTGCCAGTGGGATGCTGAGGTTTTTGGCCACAGAGGGAGGGAGAACAGTGGGTCCAGAGGAAGGAGCTTGTGCACTGAATTCTTTCAGGTTTTCTTCCAGGTCTGTACAGAGATTTCCTTCCATGAATAATGGGATGAAAGCAGGAAAAGGAGCCTTTTTGTAGAGATGAGCAGGAGCTTCATCCTGGAGAATCTGCAGTGTCCTGGTAAGATTTCTTTCCATTCCTTGGTGCAAGCTTGGAATGCCCACGCAAAGGACGCGAGAAGTGGATCCTGATGCGGGGCTGGACAACAAAGGCTTAGAGAGAGGGACTCCTTCTGCTCTTCTCAGAGATCCTCCCTGATTCTGAGGCCATTTAAGAGAATAATAAGAATTCCTGGTATTTGTCTGGAGCAAAATGCACGTGGGCACGGGCAGTTTGCAGAGCACCTGCAGCTGGAACGCGGCTGGCACGCTGCTGCCTCCTCTGGCTTCACAATGAACCCTGGGTGCTCCTGTGCCTTGTCCCTCCCTGGGGCTGGCAGTGCCTGTCCCAGCTGTGTGACAATGTCCCACGGTGCCAGCCGTGGCCTGGGCTGCTCCTCCTGCACACCAGGGAACGATGCTGAGCGGCTCCATCGAGTTCCAGGCTCAGGGGCAGGACCGTGGGTGCTCAGAGCAGGGCACCTCTCACCAAGGCTGCTCTGCTGGCACGCAGCCCTTCCAGGAGTTTCTGTAAATGTTAGCGTATTCCTGCATCCCGGTTTATGAGCTCTTTCACAGGAGGTTCCTTTCTGGCAGAGGTTTGCAAACACGTGGCCCGGGCCAGCAGCAGGGAGGTGTGAGCGTGCTGGGATGCAGGGCTGCCTGCACTCGCTGCCACGGGCACAGTGCAGCCCTGGGGGCACTCCGAGGTGATGGATCTGCTTTTCCAGAGGGAAGAGGACTGGGCTGTGTGACAGCATCCACGCTGTGAGACCACAGCCTGAGGCAGGGCACAGCAGTGGCCTCATGGCCTTGGTGGCTCCCCGTGTCCCAGGAGGTGCCATCTGGACCCTGACCTCTCCTTCTGACTCCAGCCAAACCTCTGGAAAATGCTGCAGAGACACTGCCTGAGCTCGTGCCACCTCTCCTGGGTGTGCCCGTGAGCCCAGTCCTGTCTCTTCAGATCCTTTGGGTCATCATCCAGCCTTCCCAGGGTTTGAGGGTTCCGTGCTGGGTTTATTCCTGCCTGGAGGCTGGAGCTGCACGCTGTGTTTATCCAGCCTCAGGGAGCTCATCTTCATCCATCCCCCAGCACTGCCTCGTGCTGGGGAGACAGAGTTT